>NW_027364297.1:0-263536 GCF_046119375.1 Phyllobates terribilis
AAGACGTCTAATCACTTACACCGCACAAGGAATAGCGTAAAAAATAAATTAAGCCAATTCTTCACCTGCTGCTGATTTGTTCCTTCTGCCTCCCAAGGATTGCAGTAAGGCTCGGCTCACATTTATCCTGTGCTGAGCACTCACAGTGCTTCCTGTGTAAATCTCTGAAATACGTGATTCAGACGGAACCCCCGGCGGAAGATTTCCTATAATGAGGCAAATGGAGACCCTGTGGACGCCGTGTGGCCTGTAATCCCACGATGTCCGTCTTTTTTATTAGGTGTGCATAAAAAAGTGCCGTCGGCCATAGTTTTATTCACCTCTGAAAAAAAAGGACACTGCTAAACAGAGGCCAGACAGGGTCCAGAGTAACTCTGCTGCCTCATTATAATGAATGGATCCCTCTGGAGTTTCATCTGAATTACGTCACTCTTAGATTTAAATGGAAACCCCGATATCACTGCTGAGCTTAGAGCACAGGATAAATGGGAACATTTTACATAACATTTTGGATCACAATAAAAGCTTTGGCTCAATCCACGAAAAAGCAAGTACCCACTCGGGTCCATCATCTGTTAACGGAAATATAGGGGGCTTCCACGTTATTAGTAGCACAAAAGCTCTGGAAAAGCGAAATGGCTCTTGCCCCCAAAAGAAATTCAGTAAATTCTGTGCTCCCAAATACAAATGCCCACCTCCCTTTTGAGCCCCACAGTGTGCCTAAATCGCAGTTAGCATCCACATGTTTGGCATTACTTTTGCGACAAGAGCCCGCCTAATTAACGGGTGCATGTCTCCAGAAGCACAAGCTAGGCGTAACGTACTGGTCACTACAATGGCAGTTTGCAATTTTCAGTCAGCAGCATCCACTGCTGCTTGTTTCTGGAAAACACCCATGTAGTTAAAATCCTCACCACACCTGTACATAAATTCTCAAAGGGGTATAATTTCCAAAATGGAGTCACTTGAGGGGAGATTCTGCTCTTTTAGCACTTAGGGTCTCTGTTAATGGAGTCTGCAAACTATTCTAGCAAAATCTGCGCTCCAGGAGGCAAATAGCGCTCCTTCCCTCCGGAGTCTCACGATGTGGCTAAGCAGTACTGTACAGCCACATATGGGGTATTTCCACATTCAGCATAAATTGTGGGACAAATTTTGGTGCCATTTTTACCCATTTTCCTGTGTGAAAATGTAAAATCTAAAACAAAACTTTGGTGGTGAAAAATGTAATTATTCTTTCTTCACCGCCCAATGGGGTAAATTTCTGTGAGGCACATGTGGTGTCAACATGCTCACTGCACCGCTAGATGAGTTCATTTTCCCTGCTATCCTTGTGAAAATGAAAATATTGGGGGCTAAAACAAATTTTTTGTGGGGAAACTACTGTATATATTTTTTTATTTTTACACATCCATGTTGTAAAATTCTGTGATGCACCTGTGCTCACCACACATCTAGATTTATTCCTTCTGTCTAGTTTCCAAAATGGGGTAATTTGTATGGTTTTTCCACTGTTAAAGCACATCAGGGGCTTTCCAAACGCAATATGACACCTGCAGACTATTCCATCAAAGTGTGCATTCCAAAATTTCTCTTCTTCCTTTCTGAGCCCTGCCGTGCGCCCTTCAATAGTTTTACCCCACATATGGGGGCATCAGCGTACTCAGGAGAAATGGCTCAACAACTTTTGGGGTTCAATTTCTCATGTTATCCTTATGAAGATAAAAAAAATGGGGCCTAAAAGATTATTTTTGTTCAAAAAAAGTGTTTTTTTTTTTATTTTCATGGCTCTACATTATAAACTTTTGTAAAACACTTGGGGTTCAAAGTGCTCACTATACATCTAGATAAGTTCCTTAAAGGGTCTAGCTTCCAAAATGGGGTCACTTGTGGGGGTTTTCCACTGTTTAAGCCAGGGCTGTGGAGTTGGTATAAAATGGACCGACTCCGAAAATATATAATAAATTGGGTGCAGTAGTTCAATAAAGTTTGTGGGGAATATTTTTTCACAAGAATTTGGGAAAGTTATGAAATGTCCTATGAATGTCCTATTCCTGATCTCAGGGTCTAGACTTTTAGCTGAGATGAATCTGTGCTACAGTAAATTTATCAATTAAACATGAGCAATGTATGAGGGAGTCAGAGTCATGGAGTCGGAGTTGGTGTCATGGAAATTGAGGAGTCAAAGTCCAAGGTTTGGCTTACCGACTCCACAGCCCTGGTTTAAGCACATCAGGGGCTCTCCAAACACGATATGACACACACAGACCATTCCATCAAAATGTGCATTCCAAAATTATACGTCTTCCTTTCTGAGCCCTGCCGTGTGGCCAAACAATAGTTTTACCCAACATATGGAGGCCTCAGCGTACTCAGGAGATAATTTTTGTTGAAAAAAAGAGATTTTTTTATTTTCACGGCTCTACGTTATAAACTTTTGTAAAACACTTGGGGTTCAAAGTGCTCACCACACATCTAGATAAGTTCCTTAAGGGGTCTAGTTTCCAAAATGGTGTCACTTGTGGGTTGTTTCCCATGTTTAGGCACATCAGGGGCTCCCCAAACACGACATGGCGTCTGCTAATTATTCAAGGAAATTTTACATCCAAAAAAATCAAATGGCGATGCTTCCCTTCCGAGCCATGCCGTGCTCCAAAACAGTGGATTTCCCCCACATATGGGGTATCGGTGTACTCAGGATAAATTGCATAACAAATTTTGAAATTTTGGGGTCCATTTTTTCCTGTTGTACAGCCGAGCATGTGTTTGCATCTTCTTGTTGACATGACTGCTACTAGAAGGTAGGACTGTGGAGTCGGTTTGCCAAACCTCTGACTCCTCAATTTCCATGACACCAACTCCCTCATGCATGGCTCATATTTAAGTGATAAATTTACTGTATCACAGATTAATCTCAGCTAAAAGTCTAGACCCTTAGATGGGGAATAGGACAGACATTTATAGGACATTTCATAACTTTCCCAAATTCTTATGAAAAAATATTCCCCACAAACTGCATTGAACTACTGTACCCAATTTATTATACATTTTAGGAGTTGGAGTCGGACCATTTTATACGGATTCCGACTCCACCAAAATGGGCACCGACTCCCGACTCCACAGCCCTGCTAGAAGGGAGCATGCCCCATATTTTTGAACTAACCAAACAGATATCATGGCGCTGGAGCTCTGAACAGCACTGGAACAGGCCATGTCCCCTCTTCTCAGGGTGGCTGTTCCTTACGGGGGGGGGCTGAACACTTGTGTATCATGTAATGACCCGGATGGGAAGGGTGAGTGGTCAGGAGCAGATTCTGTCACGTGGAATTGCAAGGGTTATAAAGATAATTAAACTGCACTGACCATTTTGTCTTTATAGTGTATGAGTGCAGGAACAGTACACATTTTTTTTATCTCCCCAGAGTACCCCTTTAAATAAATGCGAACCTACATATGTTTTGTATCTGCAAACTTGTAATGACCTGGAGAATCATAATGGCTGATTAGTTTTAACATTTAGTGAGCATGGTAGATAAAAAAAAAAAAAACAGTTGTGGAATTGCACTTTTTTTGGAATTTCACCACACTTGGAAGTTTTTTTCCCTGTTTTTCAGTACATTATAGGGTAAAATCAATGGTGTTGTTGAAAAGTACAACTCGTCCTGCAAAAAAATAAGTCCTCACACAGCCATATTGCCAGAAAAATAAAAAAAGTTAAGGCTCTAGAAAGAAGGGGAGCAAAAAGAAAGCACAAAAATTGAAAATGGCCAGGGGGTGAAGAGGTTAATTTGCATAAAAAACATGAATCAAAAACGCAATATGTGAACATTGCCTAACACTGACAGGTATAATGTATTGCAGTGCTGGAGCATTGAAATGTGTTGTACCAGTAATCTAGAGTAATAAAAATTAAAATCCTATAGGACAAAGTAAAAAAAAAAAAGTAAAAAATTGTAAAAATCTAAAAAAAAAATTACAAAATAAAAATAATAAACATACCAATAAATAACTATATTTATGTAAAAACAAAAATAAAAGTACACATTTGTTATCGTCGAAATGACCTGATCTATAAAACTGAAGTTAACCCCTTCAGTGAACACCGTTAAAAAATAAATTAAAAACTTGGCAAAAAAACTGGAAAAGCAAATCACAGTGGGCTGTGCCTTTCTACACAGAAGCCCACGGCAGAGAAACGTATGCTATACAGTATGTTTTCCTTGCAGTGCGCCCCTATAGCTGATGGATGACACCCATCCTGACTGTGGCCAATGTCAAGCACAAACAGAGTGTGTACCTAGCCTTACAGTTGTCTCTGTTCACATCAGTTTTACTTCTTTAAAGTGTGATAGTGGCATGTAAAAGACTTCAACATGGTGGCCATCAGTTCTATTGACCATGTGCCCACCGTGCAGTATGGACGCAGATTTCCGAAGGGTTATCTTGATTGCCGGATGCCCACTTTTTAAAAAATTATGGCTGTCAGAAAATTGTCGACAAAGCCAAATTGTTTTTGTAATTGGTTTTATTTTATTTTTAAGTAGTAAATCAAAAGAAGAATATATAGATTTGGTATCCCGTAACCATACTGACCCATAGAACAAAGTTAACAGATCACCACCACATTACCACAAAGTGAGCAGAGCTAATGCAAAACTCCAAATAAGAATTTGTGGAACTAGTGTTTTTCTCCTCACCGTTTCCACTTATTTCATAAATAAATGGTGTTCTGCAAATAACAAGCCCTCTTGCAGCTATGTTGAAATATAAAAAGTTTATGGCTCTTATTAGAAATGGAGTAAAAGACAAAGTTACACTATCCTGGGAAAAAGCTCTATGTCTACCTCGTTGCAACCTCCTGCTCAGGGTTTGTTATTCGAAGGATGACATGTGTAATAGATTCCTTTGACTAAGGCCCCCTTAACACATCCATATAATACTGGTACCATTGTCATCAGTATTTTGGATCAGTGTTCCATCCGTGTGCCATCCATTTTTTTTCCACTATGACTTCAGAAATATCAATTCAAAAGCTTCTCCTATACTTTGCAATGTTAAACATGTACAGCACAAAGATGTTACAAGGATGTTTTACACAGAGCCATAAACTTGTATTGGCCCTTGTCATCCATGCAGCCGGGAGAAAATGGACTGGTCATACGAAGATCACCATAGATTATAATAGGTATGTGTGGATACTTGTCTCCGGTGCATGTGAAACCGGATGCCACATGTACCGGAAACACGTACATGTGAAGGAGGCTTTAGGGCTCTTTCACATGTCTTGATATTTCCGGTACCAGAAACACCAGTACCGGAGATATCTGTGTCCGTGTGTGGATCACACGTACAGGGGCTGGGGAATCAGTGTACAGTTAGCCCTGTTCCCAAGCACCGGGTGGGTGCTGAACTCTGCCTTCATCATAGTTCCCTGCTTGCGCTGTGATCAGCACCAGCAGGGACAATTTTGAGAATAGAAGTGTCTGCTCCCGCAGTGTCCAACTGTAGAAATGAGAATTAAACAAAAAAAAACTTATACACATCTGTCCTAAGTGTCCACTGCTGTAATCCATGCAACCGCTCACACAGAGGAGCCGGGGAAAATGGCTCCTGCAGCAAGAGGGCACCGGACCTCTGCTGAGCTCATCAAGCGGTGTCCTGTCACTCACTGAGCGCAGCTCCGGGGCCCTCTCGCTGCAGCATGTCATTCTCCGCGTGTAATCATTCGCATGGATTACAGCGGGGGGACACCTAGGACAGGTGAGTATAAGTTTTTTTTATTTTACAGTTGGACACTGTGGGAGCAGAATACTACTATTCATCATTGTCCCTGCTGGTGCTGATCGCAGTGCAAGCAGGGAACAATGATGAGGGCAGCATTCAGCACCCGACACTTGGGAACAGCGCTAACTGTACCGCTGATCCCAGGCTCCGGTACGTGTCATACGGATAGCATCCGTGTGCCGTATGTGTTTACACAGACCCATTGACTTGAATGGGTCCATGTGATCCAAGCTGCTGGCCAAAAACAGACATGTCTACGTGTGTGTCACTCGGACACACGGTCCGTGGAAACACACTGACATTTGCGTAGACCCATTCATTTGGTGTCTTGGGTATGTGTGGAAACTGACACCACACGTACCGGACACACTGACGTGTGAAAGAGCCCTTACACTGTATGGACAAGGATGGAAAGTCACCTCTTAATCATTGAATTCAGGTTTTCTCTTTTGGTCCCAATGGCACGGGTATATAAAATCCAGCATCTAAACATGTAGTCTGCCTCTGCAAACATTTGTGAAAGAATGGCTTGTTCTAAAGAGCTCACTGAATTCAGCATGTTGCTGTAATATGTTGTCTTAAGGCAGTTCATGAAAGTCCAAATAAGCCATAGTTGGATGAGTTTGATGTGGAAGAACTTGATTAACCTCAACTCCATCAGATACCTCTATCAGATGAGCTAGAGATTGCAAGCCAGGTCCTCCTGTCCAACATCAGCGACTGACCTGATAAATGCTCTTCTAGAAGAGTGGATAAAAGTCAACATAGAAATATTCCCAATTTTTTTTTTAAGAAAGCCTTCCAAAAGAGTGGAAGCTTTATTACCTGCAAAGGGAGATCAACTCCATATTAATGACCCTGGATTTAAAAAGGAATGCCATAAAAGCATCTCTGGGAGTAATGTGTATGTGTCTCAATAGGTTTATCCATATGGTGTGTAATAGGTTCTGCTTCTTTCATTAGTGAGAGGTGGAGACTGCTGCTTTTGACAATGTGTAAATATGGAGATGAATGAGAATCATAATCAGTTTTGTTATATATTTTAGGAAGGCAACAGAAAAAAAGAAAAAGGCCAGTAATTGAGGAAGAGGCTGTAGAGGCAAAGTAAGCACAAAATAAGACTTTTGTGGATGTGGACATACCAAATATTTTAAATTGTTATTTTATTTTTAATGAGGGAAGGCATCAACAGAACGATCATCGTTAAATGAATACATCACCAGAACATTCCATCAGTATTCCACAAGCATCACCATCAGTACTTAAATACACCATTGATACATAAATTCATCATTGGTTGGGTGAAGCCATTTATTGTCAAACTACTGTGTTTTCTCGTTTTAAATCTTAATGACAACCAAAAACATCCAAATGACCCTGATCAAAAGTTCACATAACCCAGTTCTTAATACCGTGATTTGCCCCCTCTAACATCAATGACTGCTTGAAGTCTTTTGTGGTAGTTGTGGATGAGATTCTTTATGTTCTCACATGGTAAAGCTGACCATTCTTCTTGGCAAAAAGCCTCCAGTTCCTGTAAATTCCTGGGCTGTCTAGCATGAAATGTGCGCTTCAGATCTCCCCAGAGTGGCTCAATGATATTGAGGTCAGGAGACTGAGATGGACACTCCAGAACCTTGAACTGTCTGCATCTGAATCTAGGAGCGCAATCTGAGGTATCAGTAAGGAATTGGTGGATGCTGCCTTCCATGGTAATTGTAGTGTCTTGTGATGGTGTAGGTGTCTATCTTCTCTTTTGCCACCCATCTGGTTAGGTAAAATGCAATCTGATTAGTTGTGGATTAGGGCCCAGGAGAACAATGAACACGTCTTCACTCCACATTTGCTAGGACAATGCCCCCACCATGATGGTTTTATTAGTTAAAATGTTATTTTTATTTTGTTTTTAATACTAAAAGAGACCTTGATTTGTATGTTTCTGCAGTAAATCATGTGGGTGTAAAGACATCCCCCCCCGCAAGTTCATCTGTGTCGTGGAAGATTCAGAGTTGTAAGTAATTTTGACAACATAGAATAATAGAAATAAAAGATTAACAATTTATATAACTTTTGAATTCAACTTAAACTTAACTTAAAGTAAAAGTTAATATTAACATAATATGCATAAAGCAAAGTGATAGTGTCTTTTCTAGCCATATATATGCTGTTTTGCACAGCTGGACCATTCTAGGGCTAAGCCAGGTGCTATGTTATCTATGTTGGCTATATGCTCTTATTCATAATCACTAGGGCTCGGGCTGTACGCGCTCATAGGCAGAGGCCTGTCATGTCAGGGATGCGAGTGGCTAGTAAAAGTTTGTTTTTCTCTGTTTGGTACTGTACTTAAAGGGAACCTAAGAACACAGCTTTTCAGAGTAAAATATACATGGATGAGTTCATTCAGTCAGTGATGGAGATATGCTGCCCACGGATTAGGCAGCATGTGTCCATTTCCCTTTAACCCCTTCACTCCCGGGCAATTTTCTGCTTTGTTTTCATTTTTGATTTTTGTTCCCTTTCTTCCCAGAGCAATAACTTTTTTATTTTTCCCTCAATATAGCCATGTGAGGGCTTGTATTTTGAGGAAGTTGTACTTTTGAAAAACATCATTGAATTTACCATATAGTGTACTGGAAAACAGGGAAAAAATTCCTAGTGCCAAAGTTTTGTTTTTTTTAAATAAGTGCAATTCCACAATTGTGTTTTTTTTACCATGCTAGCTAAATTCTAAAAGTGATCTGCCATTATTATTCTACATGTCTTTACGAGTTCACAGATACCAAACATGTATAGGTTCTTATTTGTGTAAGTGGTGAAAAAAAATCCAAAGTTGGTAAAAAAAACAAAAATGTCGCCATGTCTGAGTCCCGTAGCGTCTCCATTTTTCCGGATTTTGGGCTTTATTTTTTGTGGCCTGAGCTGACGTTTTTATCGATACCATTTTGGGGTACATACAATGTTTTGATCCCCTTTTATTGCAATGTTGAGGCGACCAAAAAAATGTAATTCAGGCGTTTTGAATTTTTTACTCATTATGCCGTTTACCGATCGGATTAATTATTTTTATATTTTGATAGATCGGGCATTTCTGAACCTGCCGATACGTATATCACAAATATGTGTTTTTTGTTTTTTTTTATATAGTTTTATTTTGAATGGCGCAAAAGGGTGTCGATTTGAACTTTATATGGTTTTAATTTTTTTAAATATTTTTGGAAATCTTTACTTTTCTTGGGAGACTTCAACTGCGGTTATCCGATTGCTTGTGCTGAACATATTAGGGTTTCAGCCTTGCTATGTGTAGCAGAAATGCTCATATACTATGAACGCTGGCCACTGGGTGGCGCTCATAGCAGACAACCTGCAGTCTTCTACAAAACCCGTGTTGGCAGGCCAACCCATGGGCGCCCTGCGATCATGTGACAGGTGCGCCGATGGCCGTAGCCATTGACGCGCTTCCAGCCCGGGCATGTTAAATGCCGCTGTCAGAGGTTGACACCAACATTTAACATGTTAACAGCCGTGTGTGGATCACGATTACACCCGCTTCTGTTAGAGACACATGACTGCTGATCAGATCAGCTGTCATGTGCCTGAAAAGATCAAGGCTCAGCGCCGGAGCCTCATCAAAGGGAGAGACACAACATACGACTTCCCCCAAATGTCACGTCGTGTCATGAAAGGGTTAAGCTCAGTACTAATCAAAAGTTTGAAGAATCCTTTTTATGCAATGGTTTTCCTTTTTTTATTGGAAAGTACTCATTGTAGATTTAGACTTAAGGCTGTGGGCCCAAGATGCGGATTCAAAGCTTTTCCGCGACGGCGTTTCCACCGCGAAAACACATTAAAAACGCTTGTTAAGTTGTCTTCCATGCTTCCCAATGATAATCCGCATGTGCTGTGCACATGCTGCGGAAATTTCCGCTGCGGATTATCATTGCATAAAAATCCGCAGCACAACCAGTTATTGTGCAAAATCGCCGCCATTGACTTGCATTGAACTGCATACATACATACTTGCAGATGTTATGCGGTTCAATGCGCGGATGGTACCTGGGTCTGGTGAAAAGGAGACTCTCCTCCAGACCCGGGTACCATTAGTAAAAAAATAATTAAAACGTAAAAAATAAATAAAAAAAAAAACATTAAAGTTACCTCTTTGGCGGTCCCCAGTCTCCTCTCCGGTGGCGTCTTCTGTCCTCGGCGTCCCGCGGTGTTCTGAAAGGACCTGCGGTGACGTAATTTAGTTATGTGATGATCACGCGACCTCTGACGTCAGCGGTCGCGTGACCTGTCAGCTGACTAAATGACGACCACAGGTCATTTCAGGACGCCGAGGACAAAGGATGCAACGGAGAGGTAAAAAGTATAATGTTATTTTTTTATTTTTTATATTTTATATTTATATTTTAATTCTTTTTTTTTTTACTATTGATGCTGCATTTAAAGCAGCATAAGTTGGTGACACAATATAAATCAATATAAATCAATGCCAGTTGCAAGCACTTTTCCAAGTGATGCTCAAAATCGCTTGGAAAAGCGCTTGAAAAAACACATGATAAAATGCATGCAAAAACGCTTCTCCCTGGCAGAAAAAACGCATGTAAAATCCGCATGCGTTTTTTTTCTACCAGGGAGAGGCAGAAACGCTCAGGAAAAATTCAGCATTGTGGGCATATAGCCTAAGACACCAAATCCACAAAAGGACACATATTGAAACAAAGTGTAAAAAAGCACATGTGAAACAAACCAAAGTATGTGCTGGCTTATGAAGGGCTGAATTGTTCAGTCTAAGCAAGCTTCATTTACCACTGCTGCCATTTTGAGTTAGAAGCTGCTTGAGACAATGCCGAGGATGTATAAGGCTGTGTGCCCACGATGCGGATTTAATGCGTTTCCGTGGCTGCATTTCCGCCACAAAAACGCATTAAAAACGCTTGTTAAGTTGTCTGCCATGTTTCCCAATGATAATCCGCATGTGCTGCAGAAATTTCTGATGCGGATTATCATTGTGGAAATATCCGCAGCACAACCATTTATTGTGCATAATTGCGGTGTGTTGTGTGGTTCAATGCGCGGATGGTACCCGGGTCTGGAAAAGAGGAAACTTTCCTCCAGACTCGGGTACCAATAGTAAAAAGAGAATTAAAAAAAAACATTATACTTACCTCTCCGGTGGCCCCCGGTCTCCTCTCCGGTGGCGTGCTCTGTCCTCGGCGTCCCGCAGTGTTCTCAAAGGACCTGCGGTGACGTCATTTAGTCATGTGATGGTCACGCGACCGCTGACGTCGACGGTCGCGTGACCTGTCAGCTGACTAAATGACGTCAACGCAGGTCCTTTGAGAACACCGTGGGATGCAGATGACCGAGGGCGCCACCAGAGAGGAGACCGGGGGCCACCAGAGAGGTAAGTGTAATGGTTTTTTTTTTGTTTTTTTACATTTTAATTCATTTTTTTTACTATTCATGCTGCATTTAAAGCAGCATAAGTTGGTCACACAATATAAATCCATGCCAGTTGCATGGATTTATATTGTGTAACCAACTTGTCAAGTGATGCTCAAAATCGCTTGGAAAAGCGCTTGAAAAAACGCATGCAAAAACGCTTCTCCCTGGCAGAAAAAAACACAAGTAAAATCCGCATGCTTTTTTTCTGCCAGGGAGAGGCAGAAACGCTCAGGAAAAATCTGCATCAGTTCTGCATTGTTGGCACATAGCCTAAAGATTTAACACATATCCTGGTTTGTTTTAAGTGTATTTCTTTACTCCTAGTTTCCATTTGTGTACCTTCGTGATTTTGCTGCCTTCAGTCTGAATCTACAATGAGCACATTTCAATAAAATAAAGGAAAATTATTTATGTTCAAACTTATTATTGGTACTGTATATGAGCATTCCTTTATAGGGAACCCTTTTGATGCTGTTAGTTTTTCTTCTCTTTGGAACATATTAGCAAGGGGCTGTCCTCTGTCTAATAAAATATCCTTGCGTTCTGAACCTGCCTGGCGCCGGCATTTAGACCCCTGCAGCTGGCAGGAAATTAACTTTATTCATTAACTTTATTAATCAGAGCAGTGACTGAACCAATGTTGGTGCCACCCCCATGACTGAAACCTAATCACTACCGGGGGAAATTTAATTTGGGGGGTCTAAGTGTCGGCGCAGGGCAGGTTCAGAATTGTATTAACCTGCAGATTATCTCCATATGTGCAGGTTAATTGCGTTGTTTCACTTGAAAGTTTCCCTTTAATGTAAATTTCAGTACTATTGTTTTACTCTATAACAGTTTTTTTATTGTAGTTAATATTTTGCACATGCATGTAGTAATGTGCTTTTTTCTAATCTACAGCATTGTGGAACATTTGTATCATTCATGCGGTATGTCCTTATTTTATTTATTCCAAATTTTTATGTCTTTTATAAAGGATACATATAAACAATGGCTTAGTGATAAACCCTTCACAGTTAGCAAATAACTGCATGCAGTTTGACAAGTGACACATCCTTGAATTCTGTGTTTCAGCCTCTATCTCCTGCTGTCCTCAGATTACATAGACAAAACCTGCTGACAGATTCCCTTCAATAGAGCATGGATCTGGGGTCAGCAATTAGTTTTCTCAAGGGCTCACATAAGAGACTGCGCCTGTTGTGCAGGGTTAAACCAACACACTGAATTTAAGAATATTAGTAGAAATATTAAGCAAAGTTATTATTATATTAATTTTGACTGCTTGCTATTTATCACAAGCATGTTGATCAACTGCCACTATTAATAGAGCTTATTGTAACGTGCTCTTACTTCGAGCAGCCAATCAAAACCATATAATTTATTGATTTTTATATCGCCCATGCCCCAAAGCTCCCTCCCACGCACAGTATAATAGCCATCACAGCCACCATACACATAGTAGATGCCCCTATGGCAGGATGACTACTGTTCACCCTACACATTTTATGGTACCCCATACATACAGTATCATTCCTCAAAGTTCTCCCCCAGACACACACAAGGTATGATACCAAACAGATCCCTCCTCACACAGCCACCATATGCACAGAATGCTGCCCACAAAATGTGTTGGCTCCACACCCCCAATTCAATATGATTGCCCCACTGTACCTCTGTGACTGTCTGAACCCAACCTGAACAGCTGTGGGGGAATTCTAAAGAGACAAGTTAAGAATCGCTCTACATTCAGGCTCTAAAAAGGTCCTTCTATAAGAATAGAAAAAGATAGATGTTACAATATGTCACCAACTTTTTCATTCCATGTCTAGAAGACTTGGTGCTGTCCTTAACAATATAGAGGTCATACAAAATACTACATGTAGTAGTTTTGATGTGGGGTGTATACATTTTTGCATCAACTAATGTGGGAAAACTGAAGAGTTTGTAAAGAAAGTTATAATATTAACCTTACCTTTATGCTTTATGGGTCAAAAAAAAATGTTCTGTGAAACCCTTCTTATCAGCATTTTGGAAATTGTTCTTGTGTTCAGTGAGGTATTAGTTAAAATCCTACTTTTTGAAGGAGTTGTGGTCACTTTTTGCTGAGCACTGCAAAAAAAATTACATTTAAACATGCATAAATATATCACCTATTTTCATGTTACATACATTATTGTATTACCCTGACTAATCAGTATTTCCTCTAATTACTATTTAGCATAAGAAGAGCATGACTTGATTTGTCAGGTATGTACTGCACATTACCATTCCATGTCTCCTAACCTTGTCTTGTGGTAATCAGTATTAACCTTCCTGACAGCCCCATTATTCAAGTTTGACACATCAATTTATGTGGTAATAACTGTAAAATGCTTCTGCCAGTGATACTGAGATTGTGATTTTCTTTTCTCTTTCGCTTCATTAGGTGACCCAGGAAACCATGGGTGTTTGCTGCTGCCACTAGGAGGCTGACACTATGCACAAAAAAGTTAGCTTCTCCCCAGCAATGTACACCCCACTGACTGGCATTAAGTTAATCAGTTTAGTTTAGTGTCAGTAGGAGGTGGACACTGATATTTTACTAGACCCAGATTTACCTCGAGTTTCGTAGTTTTCCAGTAGTGTCTCCCTCTTCTTCAGAAGGCTCTTCTCCTAGATTAGCTCTGGAGGGATACAGTGTGCGACGGTCACACTGTACTCCCATTTAAAGGCTATGAGTATGGTGTGAACTGCCACTCCATATCCTCATGACTATCGGCTAGGACCCCAACCCCTTACAGTGTGTTCAGGTGATCCAATCGTCGTTCCTCGCACCCCTCTCCTGCCCGGTTGTCTACCAGAGCTTGACAGTTTCAGGAGCGGTGGACGTCCTACAACCCAATGAAGCCTGGACATCTTTTGATCCCACTACATCTTCAGGGATGGAGAGGTACTTCTTTTTCGCTCTCCATCAGGTTCTCATTCCAGAGGCTAAGAGAAGACAAAGTTCGATAGGAAGAAGAAAGAAGATTCCATAGGCATGGGGCTGATTTTATTGTTACTGTGTACTGTTACATTGTGCTTACCCGGGCACGTTAGTCTGAACTTTGTGCATTTACAGTACAGACCAAAAGTTTGGACACACCTTCTCATTTAAAGCTTTTTCTGTATTTTCATGACTATGAAAATTGTACATTCACACTGAAGGCATCAAAACTATGAATTAACACATGTGGAATTATATACTTAACAAAAAAGTGTGAAACAACTGAAAATATGTCTTATATTCTAGGTTCTTCAAAGTAGCCACCTTTTGCTTTGATGACTGCTTTGCACTCTCTTGGCATTCTCTTGATGAGCTTCAAGAGGTAGTCACCGGAAATGGTCTTCCAACAATCTTGAAGGAGCTCCCAGAGATGCTTAGCACTTGTCGGCCCTTTTGCCTTCACTCTGCGGTCCAGCTCACCCCAAACCATCTCGATTGGGTTCAGGTCTGGTGACTGTGGAGGCCAGGTCATCTGGCGTAGCACCCCATCACTCTCCTCATTGGTCAAATAGCCCTTACACAGCCTGGAGGTGTGTTTGGGGTCATTGTCCTGTTGATAAATAAATGATGGTCCAACTAAACGCAAACCGGATGGAATAGCATGCCGCTGCAAGATGCCGTGGTAGCCATGCTGGTTCAGTATGCCTTCAATTTTGAATGAATCCCCAACAATGTCACCAGCAAAGCACCCCCACACCATCACACCTCCTCCTCCATGCTTCACGGTGGGAACCAGGCATGTAGAGTCCATCCGTTCACCTTTTTTGCGTCGCACAAAGACACGGTGGTTGGAAACAAAGATCTCAAATTTGGACTCATCAGACCAAAGCACAGATTTCCACTGGTCTAATGTCCATTCCTTGTGTTCTTTAGCCAAAACAAGTCTCTTCTGCTTGTTGCCTGTCCTTAGCAGTGGTTTCCTAGCAGCTATTTTACCATGAAGGCCTGCTGCACAAAGTCTCCTCTTAACAGTTGTTGCAGAGATGTGTCTGCTGCTAGAACTCTGTGTGGCATTGACCTGGTCTCTAATCTGAGCTGCTGTTAACCTGCGATTTCTGAGGCTGGTGACTCGGATAAACTTATGCTCAGAAGCAGAGGTGACTCTTGGTCTTCCTTTCCTGGGGCGGTCCTCATGTGAGCAAGTTTCTTTGTAGCGCTTGATGGTTTTTGCAACTGCATTTGGGGACACTTTCAAAGTTTGCCCAATTTTTCGGACTGACTGACCTTCATTTCTTAAAGTAATGATGGCCACTCGTTTTTCTTTACTTAGCTGCTTTTTTCTTGCCATAATACAAATTCTAACAGTCTATTCAGTAGGACTATCAGCTGTGTATCCACCAGACTTCTGCACAACACAACTGATGGTCCCAACCCCATTTATAAGGCAAGAAATCCCACTTATTAAACCTGACAGGGCACACCTGTGAAGTGAAAACCATTTCCGGTGACTACCTCTCGAAGCTCATCAAGAGAATGCCAAGGGTGTGCAAAGCAGTCATCAAAGCAAAAGGTGGCTACTTTGAAGAACCTAGAATATAAGACATATTTTCAGTTGTTTCACACTTTTTTGTTAAGTATATAATTCCACATGTGTTAATTCATAGTTTTGATGCCTTCAGTGTGAATGTACAATTTTCATAGTCAAGAAAATACAGAAAAATCTTTAAATGAGAAGGTGTGTCCAAACTTTTGGTCTGTACTGTATCTCTACAGGGGCCCTGCTTATTTGTGTTTCCCCTGCAGCAGGCTGTATCTGGGCATGTTAAATGGGACTCTAGGCTACTTGCAACGTCTTTTACAGCCTTCATGCCGCAACCCCCCTCTTCGCCAGCCTCACTTTCTAATTTAGGCTCTGGCTTCAGTGTGGCCTAATTGCAGTGTTTAGCTCTGCCCCTTCCCTGTCCCCTCAAGCGGGCTTTTCTCTGTCTGTGGTTAGCTCCACCCTTATCCGGCCTCATTGAGTGGGCTTCTCTGTCTGCCTCGGTCAAGTCCCCTTCCCAGTGGCGCGGAATCTGCGTGCCTTTTTACCTCCTCTTTCTCCTGCTTCATCCTGCTGCCCCCTATTTGCCGACATCCAGCCAGCTTGTGACAGGCGCTTTCCTCCGGTCGCCCTGAGCCCTCCCTTCTCCAGGAGTATCTTCAGCAGTTCCTTCCTGGTACATCCTCTCCTCAGACTACTAGCAGCAGACTTTAGGACCTCATCACTTCTGTGGGTAAGCTCTGCTCTGCAAACTGGCACTCTCCTCAGCAAATCTTTACCTGTCCCCTGACCTCTGGCATTGGTTAGTGACTCTGCCGTCTCTTTTATCATGTCTAAGTCTAAAGGAGAGCACTCTCGCCCTCCAGCCTCTACTACTCTGGTAACTGAATTTGTCTGTTCTTTATGTAAATGCAGTCTCCCTTCGGGTCACTTTTCTTTCCTCTGTCGGAACTGCAACATTACTCCCGCTCCTGCTACCCCAGAGGTCCCATTGCGTCCGGAGTGAGTGTTCCCCCTATCACGGGTGGGCGACTTCCCTGTTACCCTGGTAAGGTCCGTGACAGATTGTATCTCAGATCCTGGTATCTGCATTATACAGATTAGCTACACCTGCTTCTACCACTGCCAACGAATCACAGGAACCTCCGGCTAAGCCTACTAATTTCGGCTTTAAGAGATCTAGGCAGGAAAGCCGTTCCAGGTCCTCCTCTCTCTCCCACACTCCCCCTGGTCCTTCCCGGCGGGCAGCTTCTTCCCGGTCCTCATCCCCTGACTCACCTGTCGAGCCAGACTCGGATACGTTTACCGAACCTGACTCTGACATGGACTATGACCAGGCCTCTAACAAGTGGGACATAGTTCAGAGCCTTATTTTAGCTGTCAACCAGACCTTTAACATTAAGGATACCGCTATGGAAGCCGCTGAACAGCCAGTTTTGTTTTTGATGGTCTAGACCAACCCCTAATTTATTCGCTGCTCAAAAGGAATTTGAAGAGGTCCTTTCCAGGGAGCGAGAATACCTCACCAGATGCTTCCAGAGAGGGAAGCGTCTCGGCATCCTGTACCACTTTGCTCTCTGACGTTACTGAGAACTGGACCACATCCCCCATGGTAGACCTCCAGTCTCTAGGTTATCCACCAACATGGGTCTTCCTGTTACGGACGGGGCATCCCTCAAGGACTCCCATGACAGGCTCTTAGAGTAGTTTTCCAAATCAGCCTTCGAAGCAGCATCTTCCATGTTGTGCACTGCCTTTGCCACTACATGGGTTTCAAAATCCATCTCTGCATGGGCTAAACAACTCAGTCAAGTCATCCTCACTGGAGCTCGGGCTGAGGAGTTAGCTGATTTGGCGGATCAGATATCTCATGCGGGAAAATACGTGGTATCTTCCTCCTTTTACGCAGCTTCATGTGCCGCCCAAGTGGCCAGTAATGTAGTGGCCATCCGCAGAACCATTTGGCTAAAGGCGTGGCAAGTGGACTTGACATCTAAGAAGTCCCTTACCAATCTACCTTTCCAGGGATCGCAGCTATTTGGTACCAAGCTGGACCAGATTATTAAGGACGCCATGGTAGGGACAAGCTCTCTCCGTCCTCTGGCCAAACCCCGACGTCCTCCTCCGAAACTTAAGCTTTGGTCTTTTCGCCCCTTTCATCCACGGATGAGCCCTCAAGCTGGGAGAAGCAGCAGGCACGTAAGGAGAGGAAAAGGGTTTCCTTTAAACCAACCCCTTTCAAGGCAGATCCTCCACGGCCCAGCCTGGCATGTTCTCCTCCGCTTTACTCACTACCACCCAGGGATTCCCACAGGTTGGGCGGTCGTCTCATGTATTTCAAGGACATCTGGCTAGCTTCCATTGAGGACACCTGGGTCAGAGAAGTTGTATCTTCAGGATACAAGACAGATTTTGTTTTGTGGCCCTGAGATTACTTCGAATCCTTCTCCCCAAGGGATCCATCTCTGGTCCTGGGTTTTTTTGGAAGCCGTTGCCTCTCTCCTCAAATCAGGGGTCATCGTTCGTATTCCAATTCAGGAACGTTTCACAGGCTTTTATTCGAGACTCTTTGTGGTTCCAAAGAAGGACTGGTCAGTTTGTCCCATTCTGGATTTAAAATTGCTGAACAGAAAGGTTTGTCTTCACCATTCGTTCAGTAATAGCTTCCATGGAGTTGCAAGAGTTCCTGTGCTCTATAGACATCCAAGACACCTACAGTACAGACCAAAAGTTTGGACACACCTCATTTAAAGATTTTTCTGTATTTTCATGACTATGAAAATTGTACATTCACACTGAAGGCATCAAAACTATGAATTAACACATGTGGAATTATATACTTAACAAAAAAGTGTGAAACAACTGAAAATATGTCTTATATTCTAGGTTCTTCAAAGTGGCCACCTTTTGCTTTGATGACTGCTTTGCACACTCTTGGCATTCTCTTGATGAGCTTCAAGAGGTAATCACCGGAAATGGTCTTCCAACAATCTTGAAGGAGTTCCCAGAGATGCTTAGCACTTGTTGGCCCTTTTGTGTTCACTCTGCGGTCCAGCTCACCCCAAACCATCTCGATTGGGTTCAGGTCTGGTGACTGGAGGCCAGGTCATCTGGCGTAGCACCCCATCACTCTCCCTCTTGGTCAAATAGCCCTTACACAGCCTGGAGGTATGTTTGGGGTCATTGTCCTGTTGAAAAATAAATGATGGTCCAACTAAACGAAAACCGGATGGAATAGCATGCCGCTGCAAGATGCTGTGGTAGCCATGCTGATTCAGTATGCCTTCAGTTTTGAATAAATCCCCAACAGTGTCACCAGCAAAGCACCCCCACACCATCACACCTTCTCCTCCATGCTTCACAGTGGGAACCAGGCATGTAGAGTCCATCCATTCACCTTTTCTGCGTCACACAAAGACACGGTGGTTGGAACCAAAGATCTCAAATTTGGACTCATCAGACCAAAGCACAGATTTCCACTGGTCTAATGTCCATTTCTTGTGTTCTTTAGCCCAAACAAGTCTCTTCTGCTTGTTGCCTGTCCTTATCAGTGGTTTCCTAGCAGCTATTTTACCATGAAGGCCTGCTGCACAAAGTCTCCTCTTAACAGTTGTTGAAGAGATGTGTCTGCTGCTAGAACTCTGTGTGGCATTGACCTGGTCTCTAATCTGAGCTGCTGTTAACCTGCGATTTCTGAGGCTGGTGACTCGGATAATCTTATCCTCAGGAGCAAAGATGACTCTTGGTCTTCCTTTCCTGGGTCGGTCCTCATGTGAGCCAGTTTCTTTGTAGCGATTGATGGTTTTTGCAACTGCACTAGGGGATACTTTCAAAGTTTTCCCAATTTTTCGGACTGACTGACCTTCATTTTTTAAAGTAATGATGGCCGCTCGTTTTTCTTTACTTAACTGCTTTTTTCTTGCCATAATACAAATTTTAACAGCCTATTCAGTAGGACTATCAGCTGTGTATCCACCAGAGTTCTGCACAGCACAACTGATGGTCCCAACCCCATTTATAAGGCAAGAAATCACACTTATTAAACCTGACAGGGCACACCTGTGAAGTGAAAACCATTTCCGGTGACTACCTCTTGAAGCTCATCAAGAGAATGCCAAGAGTGTGCAAAGCAGTCATCAAAGCAAAAGGTGGCCACTTTGAAGAACCTAGAATATAAGACATATTTTCAGTTATTTCACACTTTTTTGTTAAGTATATAATTCCACATGTGTTAATTCATAGTTTTGATGCCTTCAATGTGAATGTACAATTTTCATAGTCATGAAAATACAGAAAAATCTTTAAATGAGAAGGTGTGTCCAAACTTTTGGTCTGTACTGTACCTCCATGTCCCTATCTTCCCAGTGGATCAGAGATTCCTGCGCTTTGCGGTACTTCAGGACCACTTCCATTTCGTCACCCTGCCATTCGGCCTTTCTACAGCTCAGACTTTTCACAAAGATAATGGCAGCGGTAATGGTCCTTCAGGTCAGGGGCCTAGTGATCATTCCTTACCTTGAGACATTCTCGTCAAGGTTCCATCCTTCTCCCTCGCCCAGTCTTTCCATTGCTCTTGCTCTTGATACACTGTCTCGACTCGGGTGACTTGTAAACAGGAAAAAATCTTGTCTTGTTCCTACCCAGCGCCTGATCTTCCTCGGCATCCTACTCTCCGCGCACCAGCCGATTGTTAGCTCTCTTCAGACCCCTCAACCATTATCGCTCTGCTCGGCTATGGCGGTCCTGGGGAGGATGGTGGCGGTGTTGGTAGCGATTCCTTTTGAGCAGTTCCGCAACAGACCACTTCCGCACGCCATCCTTTCCTAATGGAACAGATCATCTCTCTCCCTTGACCGTCCAGTTCGGATCTCGTCCCGGGTCAGGATGTCTCTGAACTGGTGACTGTGTTCCCCTCTTATTAATCAGGGTCGATTCCTTCTCCCCGTTCACTGGCAAGTGGTGACTACAGATGCCAGCCTCCTTGACTGGGGAGCGGTACTCCACAACATTGCTGTCCAGGGACATTGGTCGTAGGAGGAGTCCACTCTGCCGATCAATATTCTAGAGATCAGAGCCATTCCATTGTCCCTTTGTCACTGCAGGACCTTCTCGGAGGCCTACCAGTCCGAGTTCAGATAGACAATGCCACGGTGGTGGCATATGTCAACCACCAGGGAGAGACTATTGAGTCCTTTGGCATTATCCGAAGTCTCCAAGATCCTTCTCTGTGCTGATAGCAGGGTTCCGGCAATATCCGCAGTGCATATCCCCGGCGTCGAGAACTGGTCCGCCGATTTTCTCAGTCGCGATGGTATGGTCTCTACATCAGGACGTCTTCCTTCAGATTTGCCTGAGGAGGGGCACTTCGGTTGTAGATCTCATGGTGTCCTGGTTTAACCGGAAGGTGCCGCAGTTCATTTCCAGGTCCCTCCGACCCCCTCATGGTGGGAGTCGACGTGTTGTCGATACCCTGGTTGCAGTTTGCACTTCCTTATCTGTTCCCGCCTCTTTCCCTTCTTCCCAGACTGTTGAAGAAGATCAAAGCAGAAGGGGTGCCGGTCATCATGATCGCTCCGGATTGGCCCACGAGGTCCTTGTATGTAGAGGTCATCAGTCTTCTCGCAGATGCCCCTTGGAAGCTCCAGGACAGATCAGCTCTGCTTTCCCAGGGCCCCATCTCCCACCGGAAATTCTCGGTTGCTCGATTTGACGGCTTGGCTGTTGAAACCCTGGTCCTAAGAGCATCTGGATTTTCAGAACGAGTTGCTGAGACGATGATCTGGGTATGGAAGCCATCATCGTCTCGAGTATACTATCAGACGGCCTTTTTCCATTGTGAGATTAATCACAACGCACCTATGACATTCGCCCTTCCGGCAATTTTAGCCTTCCTTCAGGCTGGGCTTGACGCACGACTTGCTGTCAGCTCCTTGAAGGGCCAAGTCTCTGCACTTACTATCCTCTTCCAGAAGAATTTGGCATCTCGCTCTCAGGTCAAAACCTTTCTTCAGGGAATAGCTCACTCTGTCCCTCCGTACCGAACGCTCGTCGATCCCGGGTGGGCCTCAACCTAGTTCTGGGGGCCATTAGGAGTTCCCCCTTTGAACTGCTGCAAGAAGTGTCTCTGTCTTTTTTCTCTTGGAAGGTGGTCTTTCTGGTGGACATCACTTTCACTCGGTGTATTTCAGAGCTGGCGGCCTTTTTTTCTATTGATGTCCTTTCCTGATCCTCCACCAGGACAAGGTGGTCTTGCGACCGGTGCCTTCGTTCCTCCCCAGGTGGTCTCCACCTTTCACTTCAGTGAGGACCTCATCCTCCCTTGTTTTTGTCTGGCTCTGTCACCCTCTGGTGTGTTCCCTGAATAGGTTGGACATTGTCAGAGCAGTTAGGGTTTATCTTGCAAGGGCCGCCCCCTTCCGGAAGACGAATACCTCTTTGTTATCCCTGAGGGGGTGCGGAAGGCCTTCCGGCTTTTAAGGCTACAATTTCTCTCTGGATCCGGACGGCAATCTTTGAGGCATACCGGAGTAAGAACAGGACTGCTCCTCCCGGAATTAAGCCCAATCTACCAGAGCTATTGGCGCCTCCTGGGCAGTCCGCTCTACAGCTGTCATGCTAGCTATGGAAAAAAACCAGCGTACGAAGATGGGAAAAGGTGGTTAGCCCAGCAACTAGAGAAAAGGGGGAGTGGAGACCCCAATGCAGATCTAACAACTCCATGACTCCCCTATCATCCCTAAATAGGTTCCGCACCGATCGCCAAGCAGGATACCTTAGCCCTGGCTGACCCTAGAGCTAGGCCCTAGTTAGGGAGGGGTGAGCACTAGTCAGCCCCACTGCAACTAAAGACAAACAAGGGAGACATACAAGGGGATACACTTAACTTTGAGAAGACACCAGAGAGATAACGACTACAATCTACAAAGGAACTCCAAGGATAACCTAGCCGACTACTAGAATTCAGACCTGTACAGAGGAATTTACTCTATCACCAGCAAGTTTCTGGATAAACTGAGTGTATTTAACCCCTTAATGACCGGATCATTTTGCGTTTTCTTTTTTGCTCCCCTTCTTTCCAGAGCCAGAACTTTTTTATTTTTTGCTCAATATGGCCATGTGAGGGTTCATTTTTTGCGAGACGAGTTTTACTTTTAAATGCCATCACTGGTTTTACCATATTGTGTACTAGAAAACAAGAAAAAAATTCCAAGTGCGGTGAAATTGCAAAAAAAATGCAATTCCACATTTGTTTTTTGTTTTTTTACCACGTTCACTGAATGCTAAAACTGACCTGCCATTATTATTCTCAAGGTCATTATGAGTTCTTAAACACCAAACATGTATAGGTTATTTTTTATTTAAGTGGTGAAAACAAATTCCAAAATTTGGTAAAAAAAATGTTTAGAGACCCCTAGCGTCTCCATTTTTCAGGATCTGGGGCCGGGTGAGGGCTTATGTTTTGCGCGCTGGGCTGACATTTTTATTAATACCATTTTGGGGTAGATCCCATGTTTTGATCGCCCTTTATTGCATTTTATTACAATGTTGCGGCGACCAAAAAAAACGTAATTCTGGCGTTTGGAAATTTTTTCTCGTTACGCTGTTTAACGATCGGATTAATTCTTTTTTTATATTGATAGATCGGGCGATTCTGAACGCGGCAATACTAAATATGTGTATGTGGGGTTTATTTTTTATTTTATTTTGAATGTGGCAAAAGGGGGGTGATTTAAACTTTTATATTTTTGTAATATTTTTAAAAACATTTTTTTTACACTTTTTGCTTGCTTCAATAGTCTCCATAGGAGACTAAAAGCAGCAGCTGTCCGATCGCCTCTGCTACATAGAGGCGATGAGCAGATCGCCTCTATGTAGTAGAAATGCTCACTTACTATGAGTGCCGACCACTGGGTGGCGCTCAAAGCAATCGAGACATGCCAATCCATCGATGACCCACGATTACGGGACTGGGTCACCGATGGGTGGGGCTTAGGACATGCTTCCTGTAAGTGCAAGTTAAATCCCGCTGTCAGAGATTAACAGCGGCATTTAACTGGTTAACAGCCGCGGGTGGATCGCGATTCCACCCGCGGCTGTTGCGGGCACATGTCAGCTGTATAAATCAGCTGACATGTGCCCGGTTCAGCGTGGGCTCAGCGCCGGAGCCCCCGCTGAACCGGCCTTTCCGATGTGGTGCGTACTATTACTGACCACGTCGGAAAGGGGTTAAAGATCCAGCAAAGGTGTGTCAATTAGCCGTAGAAAGTGGAGATCACCGCTGGGTCCTCCGATGATGGAAGGATCAAGAAGATGTCTGCAAGGCCAAGTGCAGAGACTTTCTATAGCTGGATCCAGAATGACTGTCTGTCAAACCTGACACAGCTGTGACAACAGCTTTGCAAAGCGGCAACCTGGTCCTCCATCCACACGTTCACCAAGTTTTACAGGTTTCATACCTATTCTTCAGCAGATGCCACCCTAGGTAGGAGAATCCTTCAGGTGACAGTGGTTAGTTCTCCCACCTGAATGGAGTTTCTTTCTGTTGTTTCCCTCGCCAGGGACTGGTTTTGGACATCCCATGGTTTCCTGTGTCCCCCAATGAATCAATAGAGAAAGCAGGATTTTTGGTTACTCACCATAAAATCTGTTTCTCGGAGTCTTCATTGGGGAACATAGCACCCTCCCATTTTGACAGCTTTACTAACTTTTATTGTTATGTTACAGTTTGTTTTTTTCTTGTATTTCTCTCTGTTTAATGTTGCTTCTCCTACTGCTTGTATACAAACTGATTAACTTAATGGCAGTTGGTGAGGTGTACAATGTACAAAAAAAAATAGCTCCTCCCCAGCATAGTGGCAGCCTTCTAGTGGCAGCAACATACACCCATGGTTTCCTGTGTCCCCCAATGAAGGCTCTGAGAAACAGATTTTACGGTCAGTAACCAAAAATCCTGTTTTTGTAACACATTGTACCTGTTGCTACTGGTAAATTTAGATCAGTATGTTTTGTTGTTATTCATGAAAATATTTCAAAGTTTCAGAAAATTTTGAAAAATATGAAACTTTGAAAGTTAATTGTATACCCTTAATGACCTATAGAGTAGTGTTCAAAATAATAGCAGAGTTCAAAAACATGAGTTAAGCACAAAATCTTCATACTAGTTTTTATTTCGATTCATTGGAAACATTGCACACTGTTTTGTAATTCAAAACATGAAGAGAAATGTATATAATTTTTAACTACTTTACAGAAAATAACAAAAAAATGAACATTGGGCTGTTCAAAATAATAGCAGTGTCTGCATTTGTCTTTACAAACTCACAATATGTACTCTTTTTTGGAGATTTAGCATTCCTGTGGATCACTAACCTAATATTTAGTTGTATACCCACAGTTTTTTTGGAACTGGTTCATATCTATGTTGCATAGAGTCAACGAACTTCTGGGACCTGTCAACTGTTATTCCAGCCCAGGATGCTTTGACTACATCCCACAATTTTTTGGCATTTGTTGGCTTTGCCTCAGAAACTGCATTTTTTATGTCACCCCACAAGTATTCTATCGGATTAAGGTCCGGGGATTGGGCTGGCCACTCCATAACCTCCAATTTGTTGGACTGGAACCAAGATTTTGCTTGTTTACTGGTGTATTGAGGGTTGTTTTCCTAAACTGACTTGGTCAAATAACTTGACCCAGTCCACACTTACTTTTACTTTGCATGATAACAACAGCCGTGGCTGTGATTAGTATGTACTCCAGCGGTTCAGTATGCTTCTTAGCACATTTTGGTGAATACATAATGGCCCTCGAATTTGATTCCCCTCATTATCCTACCACCCACCCCTCTGTTGTAACTTGTGGGGTTGAACACCTGTGAACAGGGTGCCCGTGACAGGGCATCCACATTCCTTTGTGACTTCCTACCTCGATGTTCCACTCAAAAACTAATTTTTTTTAAGGACAGAAACCATCTGATGACCCCATCATTCCCCTCATTGCTTGTCTGGGCATATATAGATAACCGTTGAGTAAACCCGCAGTCATTGGGCTTTGCAGTCAGGGAGAAGTTGGCAGCCACCACATGTCCTGGCCCTTGGCACAGCCAGCACCTGATAGCAGTGGGACTTAGCGAGATCGGTTTAGGGTATACTGGACTCTTCCCGATCAATTGTGGCATGGTCCGGACTAACCGCAGCAGAGAATCGTATCCCTATGACATGTTTCTGGGCTCGTAGGGCCCGGCATGATATTTGCAGTGGGGCAGAATCTCGTACAAAGTCGTGTGTGGCCACCTTACCCTAGATCAGGCCACCTGATATAGGCTTCATGGGTCCCCTTGTCACGCCAAGCGCTGTATGGCTACTGGCGAAGGTCGCACCAACTGGTCGACTACTACCCTCTCTACCATCTAGGCTGGGCTCAAGGTCTCAGGCTGGAGCCATTTTTTACTGTAACTGTAACAAATCAAACGCCAAGCGGGGCTGGTTTCTACAAATGACAACTGGTACTCAAGGTGTTCCCATACATATGTATTAACTTCCATACGGGCAAGGATCTCACCTTTGAGTTTCCCATAGTTCTGGCCATCCTCCTGGCGGAGGTTAAAGTACCTCTGTTCCTGGCTGGGAGTCTCGCATCAGGAACGGAGTCACCACTTCAGCCCACTGTAAAATTGGCAAGCTCTCCCACTTCGCTGTGCATTCAAACATGGTGAGGAAAGCTTCTATGTTGTCCTCTGGACTCATCTTCCTCAGTGTCGACCTGACTATGTCCCAGGCCTCAAGACGAACCAGGGTTGGCAGTCTCTCGCAGGGCCACAGTCTGTTGCAGAATCAGATTGTTCGTCTGCTTCTACTGGTACAGCTGTTGCTGTTTGTGCTGATCCTGTTGTTGCCACTTAAACTGCAGCTGCTGCTGCTGGGGGAGGACCAAGGGCCTGATTTGTAATTTTGCAGCCTTAATTACCGACACGCAGTTTTCTTTGGGGTATGTTTCAATTCACACTGCTCGCATTCTCCACCATATGTAAGGCAGCAGTGTTTCCACCACAAAATTTAGTGAGACAGTGACCTAGGCAAGTTAAGTAAAATGTCCTTTATTGTCCAAATACTGCACACATGAAATTGCTCACCTCCGATTAGCAGCTGGGAACACTTCAATAAAGCCCAGTGCAGCTAGCACTTGCATCCCCGTAAGGTTCTTGGGTGCCATCGTTGATGCCCACGTTGCTGGCTCTGGTCTGTGCTAGCTTCACACAGCTAGTCATACATCCACAGTGCCTTCAGTTCTGCTTCATGTGAAATCCAAAACTTAACTGCAGGTTTAAATAAAAACCATGACCATGGGCCATTTGTACAGTCCAGAATGGAGGGAGAAATCCGTCCCACTACCATCCTACAGATCTCTCCAAAAATAAAAGCCCAATACAGGTTTTCCTAAACTGATTTGGTCAAATAACTTGACCCAGTCCACACTTTTATTTTGTATAGTAACTGTGATTACTCTGCTCTCCAGCGATTCAATATGCTTTTAAGCACATCCTGGGGGATACATACCGGTCCTCGAATATAATTCCACTCACTGTCTCACAGTAGGCTTGTTGCTCTTTACGCTGTTTAACTGGCAAGTAATATATTGTATCTATATAAAGGTCCTTTATTTCTGGGATCATCTCTGAGCTCTTGGTTTCATGATTGTGGTATTATCTTAGTTATATCTAACATTATTACACTGTGTGACTTTCAGTATTTCTTATGACATGTACAATTATATTGATAATATATGCTAATTGCTTTCCTAGTGTTGCTAGTGCCACATTACTATTGTAAACCGATGGCTACAAAATGTGGAGGGGGGGGGAATGCCTCTTGCATCAGGGAGACTTTTGTTTGCTACCATATTTTCAGAACTTCCCCCTGATGCTTATCTTTTTAGTTTGGCCTCTTATATTATTATTACAATCTTTTTTTTTCATTTGACAAATCCAGTATTAGGGTATGTGCACACAGCATCGCAGCTGCCACATATTCCCAATTGAAGCCACTTCATGATAACGCCTGCAATTGTTTTCCTAAAGCAGTTTCACTGGCGGTTTTCAATTTGTACTCTGAATATAGAGCATGGCAGCTTCCCAAAAGAAGCCGCCCAAAGATTGAACATGTTACTTTTTCTAACCGCTTCAGGGTTTACGAACCCTAAAACAGTTAAAAGAAGTGAAATAAGGCATAACGTGGCCAGCAATCACAATACATTACTGTGCACAATGCTCATTTTATGGGATGCCTATGTGGCACTTTTTCAAGCGGATTCTGGGCAGAATGTAGCTGAAAAAGACGCTTGTGCAAATGGCCTTAACTGGTTCCTGTCCCATTTGGTTTGTTTTGTGTTTAGTTCATCTCACAGGGGTCTTGTTGTAGTGTGTTTGGAGATTTAGGCTACGTTCACATGTTCAGTATTTTACATCAGTATTTGTAAGCCAAAATCAGGAGTGGGTGAAAAATACAGAAGTGTTGCGTGTTTCTACGGGCTTCGTTCCCATGATGAGCTTTTATTGCGTTTTTGACACTGCTCATTTTCCCTGCATCTTAAACGCAACATCTTACAGTTCCAGCAAAGTGGATGGGATTTCTAGAAATCTCACGCCCACCGTGCTTCTTCTTTACGTTGTGTAAACTGACCTGCGGTCCATTTTTCAAATGCGCAACATGTCAATTTCCCTTGAGGGTACGCTGAGGTTTCTGTGCAGATTTTCCTCATAAACTTACGCTAGATTCGGAAAATCCGCAGGTAAAAATGCACATGTGTTTTTAGTGCATTTACACAGCTTAAACGCATCAAAAACATATGTAATCCGCACCTAACTATATGAATAAATTTCAATGAAATCAAAATACCAAGGAGTTTCAAAAACAAAGCAGCTTTATTTAAAGAATGACACACCAAACAGAGACAGTGTTAAATAACGCTCACAAAAACACAATGAAAAAATGCAAATGACTTAATTTAAATAATAGGTGTAGAAATGGTGCAGAAATTCGGCAACATCAAAAGCTCATTGTGGGAATGTAGCCTTATACTTTGTTCTACTCCTTGTTTTGGCTTACAAATCTTCAGCTAAAATACTCACCAAATACTTCACGTATACACGTGGCCTTATTGTTCCGTTCCTGATTTTGGCTTACTGATGTAAAATACTGACTAAATGCTGGACATGGTCTTAAATGTACTGTAGGTTTAATTCTGTAAAAGTTATCTATTAACCATTTTATGTGAACTGACTGTTTTAAAGGTATACAAATTAAAATTTTTTAAATTTTCATCAAATTTCAGATCTATTCAGAATTAGTCCTAAATTATAATGACCTAAATTTAGTAGAAGGTATAACCCCCTCACAACCTTGGACATATTGGTACGTCCAAGGTCGTGTCCCTTCCTTTGATACGGGCTCCGATGCTGAGCCCGCATCTTTCCCTGCTCATGCGACATCCACATGCGGCTGTTAATCACTGACAGCAGCATTTAACACGCAATGTCTAGAAGTGTGTCACAAGACCCACCCATCAACACTCCTGTCACGTGATCACGGGGCGCCGATGGGTTGTCATGAGAGCCAGGGGTCTGCCGAAGATTCGGCATTCATAAGAGATAGTGATTTCAACTACACTTAGCAGGGCTAAAGCCCTTCTATGTGTAGCACAGGCGATCGGATGATCACAGCTTCAAAGTCTCCTAAGGGGACTATTGAAGCCAGTAAAAAGTTAAAAAAAAAAAAAGTTTTAAAAAGTAATAAAAAAATGAAAACGAAAAGTTCAAAACACCCCCTTTTGCTCCATTCAAAATAAAACAATAAAAAATATAAAGTAAGCTAATCAGATTTGTAAATAACGTAACGAGAAAAAAGTTGAAACTCCAGAATTACTTTTTTTTGGGCCGCCACAACATTGCAATAAAATGCTGTAAAGAACGATCAAAACATTGTATCTATCCCAAAATGGTATCAATATAATGTCAGCTCACGGCACAAAAGATAGCCCCTCATATAGCTCCATATCACAAAAAATAAAAATGCTATAGGTCTTGGGAAAATGGCGACAAAGCAAAATTTTGTCTTAAGAATTTCATAATTTTTTTTCACCATTTAAATAAAAAAATGTCATCAATGTAGTAGTGCAATGCACAGCCCATAGTCATCCATATATGTAGTATAATACACAGCCAATAGTCATTCATGGAGTATAATGCTCATCCCATAGTCAACCATGGAGTATAATGCTCATTCCATAGTTATCCATGGAGTATAATGCTCATCCCATAGTCATCCTTGTTGTATAATGCAAAACCAATAGTAATCCATATAGTATAATGCACAGCCCATTTTCACAGCCCATTTTCATATTTTTTTTTATCAATGTAGTATAATGCGCAACCCATAGTCACCCATACAGTATAATGAACAGCCTATAGTGTTCCATATATTAACCACTTTATGACGTCAGACGTAATAGTACTCCTGATATCATAACCCCCTGTTCAGCGCGGGCTCCAACACTGAGCCCGCACTTTTCCAGGCAATATATATAAAAGTTGACCCCATGCGACCCCGGTCACGTGCACGCCAACGTCAGCTGCTTACCTCTGATTGGCTGGCAGTGTGTTTTGCTGCGCACGGACCCAATGGGTCTGTTCGCTACACTACACTTCAGTTGAATGTGCGTCCGAGGATGCACATCTAGCTAAAATATTTGCTGATGTTGGCGGGCTCCTCACCCGCTGGGCCCAGGCAATCACAACTGCGACTGCGGTAGTTATTCCCTATGCCGACAGCGAGTTGGCCTCCCCGTTTGTCCAATTACCCCAGCATTTCCTGGGTTCGCCGGATGGTGGCACCAGCCCCGCATACAGTGGTGGCCAAAAGTATTGGCACCCCTGCAATTCTGTCAGATAATACTCCGTTTCTTCCTGAAAATGATTGCAATCACAAATTCTTTGGTATTATTATCTTCATTTAATTTGCTTGCAAGGAAAAAACACAAAAGAGAATGAAGCAAAAATCAAATCATTGATCATTTCACACAAAACTCCAAAAATGGGCCAGACAAAAGTATTGCCACCCTCAGCCTAATACTTGGTTGCACAACCTTTAGCCAAAATAACTGCGAACAACCGCTTCCGGTAACCATCAATGAGTTTCTTACAATGCTCTGCTGGAATTGTAGACCATTCTTCTTTGGCAAACTGCTCCAGGTCCCTGATATTTGAAGGGTGCCTTCTCCAAACTGCCATTTTGAGATCTCTCCACAGGTGTTCTATGGGATTCAGGTCTGGACTCATTGCTGGCTATCTTAGAAGTCTCCAGTGCTTTCTCTCAAACCATTTTATAGTGCTTTTGGAAGTGTGTTTTGGGTCATTGTCCTGCTGGAAGACCCATGACCTCTGAAGGAGACCCAGCTTTCTCACACTTGGCCCTACATTATGCTGCAAAATTTGTTGGTAGTCTTCAGACTTCATAATGCCATGCACACGGTCAAGCAGTCCAGTGCCAGAGGCAGCAAAGCAACCCCAAAACATCAGGGAACCTCTGCCATGTTTGACTGTAGGGACCGTGTTCTTTTCTTTGAATGCCTCTTTTTTTTTCCTGTACACTTTATGTTGATGCTTTTTCCCAAAAAGCTCTACTTTTGTCTCATCTGACCAGAGAACATTCTTCCAAAACGTTTTAGGCTTTCTCAGGTAAGTTTTGGCAAACTCCAGCCTGGATTTTTTATGTCTCGGGGTAAGAAGTGGGGTCTTCCTGGGTATCCTACCATACAGTCCCTTTTCATTCAGATGCCGACGGATAGTACGGGTTGACACTGTTGTACCCTCGGACTGCAGGGCAGCTTGAACTTGTTTGGATGTTAGTCGAGGTTCTTTATCCACCATCCGCACAATCTTGCGTTGAAATCTCTCGTCAATTTTTCTTTTCCGTCCACACCTAGGGAGGATAGCCACAGTCCCATGGGCTTTAAACTTCTTGATGACACTGCACACGGAAGACCCAGGAACATTCAGGTCTTTGGAGATGGACTTGTAGCCTTGAGATTACTCATGCTTCCTCACAATTTGGTTTCTCAAGTCCTCAGACAGTTCTTTGGTCTTCTTTATTTTCTCCATGCTCAATGTGGTACACACAAGGACACAGGACAGAGGTTGAGTCAACTTTAATCCATGTTAACTGGCTGCAAGTGTGATTTAGTTATTGCCAACACCTGTTAGGTGCCACAGGTAAGTTACAGGTGCTGTTAATTACACGAATTAGAGAAGCATCACATGATTTTTCAAACAGTGCCAATACTTTTGTCCGGCCCCTTTTTTAGGTTTGGTGTGGAATTGTATCCAATTTGGCTTTAGTACAATTCTTTTTGTGTTTTTTCAATTTAGACAAATTAAATGAAGGCACTAATACCAAAGAATTTGTGATTGCAATCATTTTCAGGAAGAAACTGAGTATTATCTGACAGAATTGCAGGGGTGCCAATACTTTTGGCCACCACTGTATGTGGTATCTACATACTCTGACTGACTTGGAGAATCATACTGCCCGGTCCGTTTTACTACATACTTTAGTGTACATGGTAAACCCAAAAAACAATTTTGGTATTGCAATTTTTTTGCAACTCAGCACACTTTTATTTTTTTTCTCTGCTTTCCAGTGCATCACATGATAAAATGAATGATGTAATTTAAAAGTGCAACTCACCCCACAAAAAACAAGCCATCATACTTCTATTTTGTTGGAATAGTAAAGGAGTTATGGCTCTTGGAAAAGGTGGAGGTGAAAACGGAAAATCACCCTGGGATGAAGGGGTTGAAGGGATTGTCCTCTTTCAGCAATCTTTTGCACGCTAGCTTTGCTTGCTCTTACTGCGTTATATACTGAGTCTTCCCCACTACCCCTCTCTCTGTTTAGCTGCAGCATAATGTCAACAGCCCTGCACCCAAACAATACTAAACTCCGTAGCTTCTGCCATTTACATTCGCAGACCTGCTGAGTGGAGTGATTAGCTGCAGGGCTGTCGACGTAGCGTCACTGCTGAATCCACACAACAGGGACCAGAGCAACAAAACACAGTATTGGCGGTTTGTTTAACCCCTTTACGACCAATGGCGGACATAGCATGTCATGAGCAGTTTCCACATCATGACGTGCTATGTCCATTGTGATTTAAAACTGTCAATGCGTGTAAACATGCTGTGACAGTAACATGCTAACAGCTGAGCAGCACGGGAAGAGGTGCGGGGACCCATGCCGGTGGTCAACGTGCTCAGAGTGCTGTGTTTGGTCAGTCAATGTGACTGACACAGTATGATCATGCAGGAAGTATTAAAATATCAGCACCTCCCACATGATCACCGCAGGAGCTTGACGCAGCTAACAACCGAGCTCCTGCAATGAGAGCCAGAGACGGTGCCAGCACAGCCCCAGGCTCATTATCCCTCCAGATGCCACGATTGAGAGCGATCGCAACATTTGAAAGGTTGTGAGAGGGAGGCGGCTCCCTCTCTAAATCCCATTGGCACCCCCGTGACCAAATCAAGGGGAGTCGATGGTTGTCACGGCACCCAGATGTCAAACAATAACCACCTGGTGTGCCATGTACAGTGGCCTGTTACACCCAGCCATAGACTGGTTATAACAGTGGTTCTGCCTGTGTAATCACACAGGTCTCATACATTGCAATGCATGATGCAAAAACAAAAAAGTACACACATTTAGTATTGCCACGTCTGGAACGATTTGATCTACAAAACTGTCTCACTAGTTAACGTTTTCAGTGAACACTGTAAAAAAAAAAAGTGGAAAAAACTATGGTTTTTCATCATACCGGTGGAAAAAAAGTAGAATAAAACACAGTCAAAAAGACCAATGTTACTAAAAAGAGTATCGCTGAAAATACAACCTTGCCCTTCAAAAAACAAGCCAACATACAGCCCCATCAGTGAAAAAAATAAAAAAGTTATAGCTCTCAGAATAAAGCGATGCAAAAACAATATTTTTTCTATAAAATAGTTTTTATTGTGAAGAAGTGACAAAACATAAAAAATTATATAAATGTGGTATCGCTGTAATCGTACTGACCCGAAGAGAAGAATAAATAAATGTTATCACTTTTACCACACTGTGAACGCCATTAAATAAAACCGCCCAAAAAACAATTTCTGAATTGCTCTTTTTTGTTAATTCTGCCTCCCAAAAATCATAATACAAAAGCGATCAAAAAATGTTATAAGCTAAAAAATGGTACCAATAAAAACATCAACTTGTCCCGCAAAAATAGAGCCCTCACATGACTCTGTCGGCGTGAAAATGATAGCTCTCAAAATATGGCGATGCAAAAACTTTATTTTGCAAAACAATGCGTCTTTTAGTGTGTGACAGCATGACAGCAGCCAAACATAAAAAAAACTATATACAGTGGCTTTTGGAAGTATTCACCCCCCTTCGTGTTTTGCTACCTAACATGGAATTTCACAGATTTTTTTTTAAGGGTTTGCATAAGTTTATATAAAAAACATGCCTACAAATGTGAACATTTGGTTTTCTTTTTATTGTGAAGAAAACAACATATAGGACAAAATACCTGAAAACTTCAGTGTGCATAACTATTCACCCCCCTAAAGTGACTACTTTGTTGTGCCTCCTTTTGCTGCAATTACAGCTGAAAGTCACTTTGGATAAGTCTCTGAGCTTTCTTTATCGCTTTGTCACTGGGAGTTTTGCCCATTACTCAAGGCAAAAGTGCTCCAGTTCCTTCAAGTCAGGTGGTTTCCTCTGATGAACACTAATCTTCAAGTCTGACTACAGATTCTCAATTGGATTAAGGTCTGAGCTTTCACTAGGCCACTGCAAAACATTTACACATTTCCCCTTAAACCACTTGAGTGTTGCTTTAGCAGTATGCTTTGGGTCATTGTCTTTTTGGAAGGCTAACCTCCTTCCCAGTCTCAAATCACTGACAGACTGAAACAGGTTTTGCTGAAGAATATCCCTGTATTTAGCGCCATCCACCTTACCTCAGACTCGGACCATTTTCAATGTCTCTGCTGCTGAAAAACATCCCCACAGCATGATGTTGCGACCACTATGCTTCAGTGCGGTGTTCTTGGGTTGATGAGCTGTGTTGGTTTGGTGCCAGACATAGCATTTACCTTGGTGGCCAAAAAGTTCTATTTTGGTCTCATCTGACCACTGCACCTTCTTCCATACATTTGAGGAGTCTCCCACATGATATACAATTTTTTTTGTGTGTGAAGAGACAAGACACTGGTACCAGAACAGCATGGAGGTGTGGCAGAGGGGAGGAGTTTGATCAGGTCTCTGGGGACAGCATTGTCAGGAAAATGAGCTGAGGAGAAAAACAGCACGTGTACAAGTTCTGAGGTGGTTATGACACTAAAGAGAGAGACGGGAGGAGCAACAGTAGCGTCCGGAGCTCCTGTCAGGAAGAAAGGTGCCACGTATCCACCGAGGACAGACGTCCACGTTCAAGCCCCGAAGACCCAAGTGATGCCAGTAAAGGTTCCCAGCCCAGAAGTCGACGGTGAAGACTCGAGCGATGCCAGTCAAGATTCTTCATACGGGTGACGTCTGTCAACAGAACGGGAACAGGTTGTGGTGGCACAGTTCTCAGACGTGTGCGGCAGTGACAAGACGTCGCAAAAGCTTTTCAGTTGTCAGATTGGAGATTCATGGTCGGGTCGACGACCAAGAAGGATACACGAAACGGGCCGTTACCGCTGACAGGGACATATAGTACCGGTCACAGATAGAGGGAAAGACAGTAGTCATTCGAGGACCAGCAGACGCCAGAGCGGCATTGCAAAAGTGGATAGGGAGTTACGGGGCAAAGGGACAGCGAGTTGTGATAGGAACAGAGTATTGCCAAAGCTTTAAAAGACTGCCTCTTGCCCACTATAGTTAATATAGTTCCCCTTTCCTCCAATAGATCATTTGAAACTACCAACCCCTGAATTCTAGTGTACTCTGATAATTTATTCTGTTATGTGATTGGCTGCTAATTTTACTGTCAAATGTTGTAAAGAAATTGTTACCATATAATACATTTTACAGTTTATATTACTTGTTTGACTGCACTATATTTGGCGTATTCGGCAGGATGCAACATTCCAGTGCGGAAAAGGCGGGACAGGGTGATGGCGGACATGTCAGGAGAAGTATTGCCCTAGGGGCCCTGCTCAGTAACTTCCCAAAATTTGCGGGGAATAATATAGAGTTGAGGGATTGGGTGGAGAGACTGCAGATGATGATCAGCATGTACCCTATGACCCCAGCCATGCAGGCAGAGCTAGCCTTTATGCACAGTGACACTACTGACCTTGGTAACTTACCCATGCGCTTATTTAAATGAATTCAAGGGGAAAGTGAGACTATTGCTCTGCGGGAGGTGACGGCCCATATCGCCAAGAAGAGGAATTTCAAGGGCTAGGATCCTTAGACGAAGTACTGTGGGATCAATTTGTTGCCGGACTAAGGGAACCCTGCCTGCGACAGGCTCTGAAGGAGCAGTAACTGACTAATCCGGACATGACTTTCTTGGAAACGGGGCTGAGGCACAAGTTCGAGAAAAAGAGGCACCCGCCTTGATGGGTATGGTCTGGAGTCACCAGGTAGCTACCGCATCGGAGGCTAACAGGGAACCTGACTGGGCACGAGAATTTCGTCAGGATATTAGAAATATTCGAGGAGAGTTACACAATCTCAAAGGAGCCTCTAGTAACTTGCCAAGGGATGGCCCCTCAGATATATAAAAGAAGGACCAAGGAGAGGATGCTATACCCGCACATTCCTTGTCTCAGACCCGTCACCGGACGGAAGAGCAAAGAGTTGAATGTTGGAACTGTGGTGACTGAGGACATATATCCTGAGAGTGCCCAAGCCGGAGCCAAGGAAGAAGGGGGCATCCTTTAAACTAAGGAGCCCCACAGTTGAGGAGCACACCGTGGGGTACCATGTCCCAGGAGAAGGGGAGGAAGGCTCCGAAAACATTGTCTCTGAAAGGCCCATGATTTGGGACGGATTTGATGGGAAACGCATTCAATGTTTAATGGACATGGGGTGACCACTGTGGCTGAAGAATACTTCTACGCTCACTTCCCTGCAGTCAGCTGGTCCAACAAGGGGCCGAATATTAGACTAGTAGCTGCCAACCAGCTCCCCATTCCAGTGGCTGGGGTGATATGGATGACTGTCTGTATGTGTGGATGAAAATTAGGAAAGAAAAGGATTGTGTTGGTGAAAGGCCCAATAATCCCCGGGCCCATAGTGACATTGAGAATGAATAGCCTAAAGGAAGTAGGGGAGTTCCTGATTGGTGAATCACAAAGAGGCAACTGGAATCGCGTAACCAGGCGTCACGTTAGACAAAGTGTTTTTCAATAACTCATCCAAGGGAGTCAGGTCCAGAACTTACCAGACACCTCTCAGCTTCTTGGCAAAGTGATTATGCCTCCGGAGGCTGCCGTGACTCTACCCATTGGACAAACTACACTCACCCTCCCTGTAAGGGCTTGTGTACCTATCGAGGGGGTGAAGTTGCAATTTGAGCCCAGAGAAGGTGACAAAACCTGGGCTCTTGGTCACCTGAACTCTCACCCCAGTGCGGCACAGGCATGTGCCAGTATGCTGCGTTAACTTGAGCGAAATAAATTTATAGTTGAACCCTCAGAATGAAATCGCCCAGGTGAACTTAATGCCAGAGGATCTCCCCAAACTAGACTCCATTGAGTTAACACCCCTGGAAGGAGATCCATGGACTCTATCAGTGTCTCTCACTAAGAGAATATAAGAAAGGGGAGCATGGGTTGGTTGCTCTCTCCTAGAACAGATGAAGGCTGACCTTACCGAATTTTCCCCTGAGCAAGCAGAACAAATTGAGGGCCTACTGCAGCGTTATCACGGGGTGTTCGCTCGTCGTGAAGACTATTTTGGGTGCACTGAGGCTATCCAGAATGAGATACCTATGGGGGACACCGCTCTCATTAGAGAGAGATACCGTAAGATTCTGCCACGAATGTATCAAGAAGTGAAAGACCTCTTGTCCCATATGTTACGAAATGGAGTAATTTGAGAAAGTCAGAGCCCTTGGGCTGCACCCATTGTACTAGTTCGGAAGAAGAATGGGACGGTTGAACGCTTGTACGATGTGGGATTCCTATCCCCTGCCGCGGATTGAAGAGTCCCTGTCTGATTTAGGAAAAGCTTAATATTTCTCCTCCCTCAAGCTGGCCAGCGGCTACTGGCAAGTTCCTATGGCCGACGTCACGGGGTTACCGTGACAGTTTGGAGCCAGAAGACCTCAGAGTCAGATGGCTCCTACTGCTGCTTTGAGAAGAAGCACTTCTCCTTCATTTTAAATGTGTTGGTTTCTTTTGGCAGAACAGGGGTTAAGCGGCCATCTTGAATTTCCCTGTTCACAGCTGAGCTAGGTTAATCACTCACTCTCCCTTTATAATCTGGGCTCTGACTCTGTTCTTTGTCAGAGCTAGCATCTTGCTGCATGGCTAGTGGAGAGTGGAGTTTATGAAAAGGAGCTTTGGAGGAATTACTTGTGACTGGTGTTTTGTTCGTATGTGTGGTTATTCCTTTTCCATTTTGGTTCATTCACCCTATCTTCACACCCTGGTGATTCCCTCTGTTATATGTGAGAGAATATTTTGTGTGCCTGGAGTTTTCTGTTTACCCCTTTCTGTGTTGCCCTGTTTGTCGGGTGGGTGTACTTCGGTGCACAGAAGCGCCCCTCTTCCCCGGGTGGGGGAGGAGATCAGTCGGAGGGCTAACTCAAGAGTTAGGGAGAGGGTGGATGCCACGGCATCCTCATCTTCAGAGGTATCCTGTGGAATAGGGCAAGCAAGGGCGCCCCCTAGTGTTAGGGTCAGGGTAGGAGCCCCTGAACCCTGTGCACTCGGCAGCTGTGCCGTGACAGCCGATAAGGGTCAGTTGAAGACTGCCTTCATCCTCCCCATTGGTCTGTACGAGTTCAACCAGATGCCCTTTGGCCTAACTAACGCACCTGGAACTTTTCAACGGTTGATGGAGAGATCAATTTAAAAGCGAGCTTAATCTATCTGGATGACATTGTATTATTTTCCACCTTCGAGGAAGATCTCCGTCGGTTAGAACAAGTGTTAGAGAGGATCCAAAAGCTTGGGCTGAAGATTAATACTCCGAAATTTCACTAATTTCACTTGTTCCAGAGGGAGATTGAGTATCTGGGGCACAGTCTCCTGTGCTGGGGTCTACCCCACCCAAGAAAAAGTGTTGGCTGTACAGAACTGGCCCATTCCGACTAATATAAGAGAGCTAAGAGCGTTCCTGGGCCTGGCAGGCTACTATCGAAGATTCATCAAAGATTTTGCCTAAATAGCGACCCCTCACCACAAGCTTCTGAGAGGATCAGCTGGGGAACATAGACAATGGGCCATTCAGTAGGGGCGCCGACAGCAAGAAGCCTTTTGTACCCTGAATATGGCATTAACCAATGCTCCCATATCGGCCTATGGCGACTTCTCCCAACCCTTCTTACTATACACGATGGAAGTCTGTACGGCTTAGGAGCAGTATTAGTGCAAATTCAAGAAGGCAAAGAACGGGTGATTGTATATGCTTGTTGGTCACTGAGAGAAACTGAAAGGAACCCTGATAACTACAGTTCATTCAAGTTAGAGCTGAAAAGGTTGTTAAGGATCTGTCAGGGTCAGAGGTTCAGGTGAGAACCGATAACAATCCCCTTGCTCATCGCGAAAATGCAAAGTTAGGAGCGCTGGAACAAAGGTGGGTTGCCAGAATATCCAAGTACCAGTGCTGAATCGCGTATTGGTCAAAAGCTCAGAATACCCATGCCGATATTTGTCTCAAGTCACTTCAATAAGTCCAAAGGGAGACACAGATGAAGATCTAGAAGGCGACGAGAACACGGATTTCACTCATTTTGCAGCCGACGTGGTGGCTGCTCAAGAAAAAGAAGGGGAGCGTAAACCAGGGCTGTGGAGTCGGTAAGCCACAGTTGCGACTCCGACTCCTGGATTTTATCAGGTTCCGGCTCCGACTCCGACTCCTTCATAAATGGCCAATTTGTAACAATAAATTTACTGTTGTAAAATATTAACATTGTGCTTATTCAGTTTCTCACCATCATATAAGTAATCAGACCACTTAGAGCAAAAACTATATTTATTAGAATACAATTAGAATATAGCAAATAACTTTTATAAACTTTTCTAAACTCTTGTAAGTAAATATGCAATAAACACTGTTATGCAGTTAATAAGAAGTCTATAAATTTGTCCTCAGAAAAAGTATTGCCTCTGTCAGATCCTCCTTCATGGATGCCCTCAAATCTGATCTAATTATTTTGAGAGCAGAGAACAACCTCTCTACACTAACTTGGGTTGGTGGCAAAGCAGTAACCACTCGGGCAACATCTCTGACAATGTCAGGATACAGAGGAATCGCTTGTTGCACTGTTATTTTTGATGAACGGTCAAATTTCTCAATTTCTTTTAGTGCACATGAAAAATTCTGCTGAAATGTACTGGCTGTGTTCTTTGATGGGGATGACTCTTCTATGCGGGAACGCTTTGCACGGTCCTTGTGATCCAAATATTTTTCTAAATTAAATTCTTCATCAGTTGATGAGGGTGAAGATGTGGCAGGACGACCAAATTCTTCTTGTTCCTCCTGACTGTTCTGCAACCCTTTCATCCTTACTGCTATTTCAAACAGAGCTTCTTTTCCTTTAGTTAGCTGTTGATCATCTAGAAGAATCCGATGCATTGGGTCTACCTAAACAGCTGCCAAAAGAATGTTATTTTGTAATAGTAGCTCCTCTCTCCGTTTCATTGATGTAGCAATGCCACTTGCAATTAACCCTCCTCTTTGGGACAGGCGAAACATCAGGTTCTTCCACTCCTTTAAGAAAATACCTGGAGTTAAGTCCTCTGCTTGTAATTTTTTAGTCACTGTAAATGGGTGCTCTAGCAATTTTTCCAGCTCAGTCACCTGATGCCACTGACTTTCATTTAGCGTCAGTTGAGGGTTAGCCATGTCTACAAGAAAGGTTTTCAGTTCAACCAAGCGCTGAATCATTAAGTAAGTACTGCCCCATCGTGTGGCTTGATCAATAATTGCCCTTTTTCCAGCACGTCTCTTCAAAATTGAGTCAACTTTAGGGGTTCTGGCAACAGTAGCCAATTTTCTCACCTTGCCAATCAGTGCAGCAGCATGTCCTTCTTGCAGACAGTCTCTTATAGCCAGCTGTAGCGTATGCACAACACAGCGCATGTGATGAATGAAAGAACGTATTGACACAGTTTCAACAAGATCATCTAAACTATCATGTTGCTGTTCATGTGAAGCAACTTCAATTTGCTCCTCAGTTACAATACTGTGTTCCTCTATTTCAAACATTTCTGTGTCTGTGGACCCAGAATGTTCTTCTAGCTGCTGGTCACCATCATTACTCTCATTCCTGGATCAGTAGTGGGCAGAGACCTCAACTTCGACTCATATGCCAGCAAGGTGGAGGTGGGGTACTGCTATGGGCTGGTTTTATTAAAGATTAGCTATTTGGACTTTTTTTTGGTTGAAAACTCAATGTCAACTTCCAAACCTACTGCCAGATTTTAGAAGCTGTGCTGCAGGAAAAGACTGCATCTTCCCAGAAAAACATGATTTTCATGCAGAACAATGCACAATCGCATGCAAAAATAATAAATAACTAATAATAATGAATAAAAAAACAAAAGTTGAAAAAAATAATGTATTCATTATTATTTATGTATTACATATATACATATATATATTTTTAGCTATATATTTGTTATGTATGTTTTTTATTTATTGTTAATTCTTTTTTACACTTTTACTTTCAATAATTCCAATATTGTTTAGGATCCCATTTGTTATATTTACTTCATGGTCTATAGTCTATATTGGTCTATTATCACCATCATTTACCTATCTTCTTCCATGCACACAAAGTACGTTTATTATTAGGGGTAGTCATCATCCATTCATTTAATGCCTTCCTTGGATACTCGGTGCTAAAGATTTTTCTAAGCCCTTGCATATATCGGAGCAGCCACACTCATTCATTCATCCTTGACATGCTGTTGTTCTTAATAGTGCAATAACGCTCCTGCTACTCGTTGAGGTTCCTCGTCACCTCGTGTCGAAGTGCGCATGCTTGACCTTAACTCCTGGGTTCCTGCTCATGTAGCACAGCACAGCGAGACTCCGGCGCATGCTGGACGTACTTTGCACATCGCTACAATGGTGTCTGGGCCTGGCTTGCGTCTCGCTGCCCCGAAACAGAAAGAGGACATTACACCATCCCATGAGCCGACATGCTATGCGCCACACACGCGACTTGAATGCTTATTGATTTCAGCTGGAATTGCGGTTCTGGCCTCATTCTATTGGTCATTACACAATACTTTAATCCACAGCACTTTCTCCCCTTTACACACGTCACCTGCGGAAGCAGGGTAAAACACACATGTTGGGGCTCTGGGTTTGTCCTGTCTGATCGTGATCCTGCCCATTTCTCTGTAACCTGTTTCTGAGCCAGTCCTATCTCTACAAAGTCCTGAGTCTGATCTGCATTGTCCGCACCTACAGTGCTGGCCAAAAGTATTGGCACCCCTGCAATTCTGTCAGATAATACTCAGTTTATTCCTGAAAATGATTGCAATCACAAATTCTTTGGTATTATTCTCATCATTTAATTTGTCTTCAATGAAAAAAACACAAAAAGAATTGCCCTAAAGCCAAATTCGATATAATTCCACACCAAACCTAAAAAAGGGGGTAGACAAAAGTATTGGCACCCTTTGAAAAATCATGTGATGCTTCTCTAATTCGTGTAATTAACAGCACCTGTAACTTACCTGTGGCACCTAACTGGTGTTGGCTATAACTAAATCACACTTGCAGCCAGTTAACATGGATTAAAGTTGACTCAACCTCTGTCCTGTGTCCTTGTGTACCACATTGAGCATGGAGAAAAGAAAGAAGACCAAAGAACTGTCTGAGGACTTGAGAAACCAAATTGTGAGGAAGCATGAGCAATCTCAAGGCTACAAGTCCATCTCCAAAGACCTGAATGTTCCTGTGTCTTCCGTGCGCAGTGTCATCAAGAAGTTTAAAGCCCATGGCACTGTGGCTAACCTCCCTAGATGTGGACGGAAAAGAAAAATTGATGAGAGATTTCAACGCAAGATTGTGCGGATGGTGGATAAAGAACCTCGACTAACATCCAAACAAGTTCAAGCTGCCCTGCAGTCCGAGGGTACAACAGTGTCAACCCGTACTATCCGTCGACGTCTGAAGGAAAAGGGACTGTATGGTAGGATACCCAGGAAGACCCCACTTCTTACCCCGATACATAAAAAAGCCAGGCTGGAGTTTGCCAAAACGTACCTGAGAAAGCCTAAAACGTTTTGGAAGAATGTTCTCTGGTCAGATGAGACAAAAGTAGAGCTTTTTGGGAAAAAGCATCAACATAGAATGTACAGGAAAAAAAAGAGGCATTCAAAGAAAAGAACACGGTCCCTACAGTCAAACATGGCGGAGGTTCCCTGATGTTTTGGAGTTGCTTTGCTGCCTCTGTCACTGGACTGCTTGACCGTGTGCATGGCATTATGAAGTCTGAAGACTACCAACAAAGTTTGCAGTATAATGTAGGGCCCAGTGTGAGAAAGCTGGGTCTCCCTCAGAGGTCATGGGTCTTCCAGCTGGACAATGACCCAAAACACACTTCCAAAAGCACTATAAAATGGTTTTAGAGAAAGCACTAGAGACTTCTAAGGTGGCCAGCAATGAGTCCAGACCTAAATCCCATAGAACACCTGAGGAGAGATCTCAAAATGGCAGTTTGGAGAAGGCACCCTTCAAATATCAGGGACCTGGAGCAGTTTGCCAAAGAAGAATGGTCTACAATTCCAGCAGAGCATTGTAAGAAACTCATTGATGGTTACCGGAAGCGGTTGTTCGCAGTTATTTTGGCTAAAGGTTGTGCAACCAAGTATTAGGCTGAGGGTGCCAATACTTTTGTCTGGCCCATTTTTGGAGTTTTGTGTGAAATGATCAATGATTTGATTTTTGCTTCATTCTCTTTTGTGTTTTTTCCTTGCAAGCAAATTAAATGAAGAGAATAATACCAAAGAATTTGTGATTGCAACCATTTTCAATAAGAAACTGAGTATTATCTGACAGAATTGCAGGGGTGCCAATACTTTTGGCCAGCACTGTATACCGCTACCCTCACCAATTCAGTCTGAACCTGCACCTGTGACCCTGCTTGTGTTTCTTAACCTATCCTGTCCATTCCTGATCCAGAACCTGTTCTGTCTACCAGCCGAGCAGTCCAGATCCTGAACCTGTACTGTCTAACCAGCCACACGTCTTCCTATTTACCAGTTCCTTGCCGGTTCTGCTTCCCTGACCCTTTGGGGGACAGTTGCTGCGGCTCCGGGGTCTGCCCCACCGTCAGGGATTCTAGTGAAGAACCAAGTGGTCACTTAGTTATGCCTCTCCAGACTCTCCCCGGACTGTGGCATAGTGGTTCCACAACCACGTGCGTAACTCCCTACACTTTTCCCTATCTACCTAATCTCTAAATGTATTTTCTTACTGTACATCCTGTGACGTTTTGTTTGAGAAGAGTCTTTCCCCCGGATGATGATTTGTTTGAGGGCGGTACTAGAAGCTGTTGGGCGATGCTGGTATTACTCACTGCTTCTACATTATCTCCGCCCCCTGATGACGTCTTCGTTCACAGAAGCGACAGTTGAGATAGAAGCACTCACATCTCCCATGGCATCCATACCCATGATTCAGGACTTCTTCAGAGGGGGCAGCGATGCAAGAAACTAGTGAGTAATTGCAGCACTGTCCCCTGTGACATCCTGTTCCAGACAGGCAATGGACTCTGAGGGGAGTGAGTGCAGTCCAAGCCTTCTGTGACTTCACGTTTGAGACTCCTCAAATGAAACGTCACAGGAAGTACAGTAAAAAGCACATTTAGAGATTAGCTAGATATGGAAAAGTGTATTTGTGTAATAAAACTCATTACAAAAGTGGTTAGGGTGTAAGGATAGATATTTAGAAAATACATTTTAGGTGCCCAACCACCCCTTTGAGGCTACGAAGTCCCTGATTTTCCCAATTTATGTCCTTATACAAAGTAAGGCCAATCTTGAATCACTATTTTCATTCAGACAGTCTGAGGAGGGTATCGCAAACAAGGGATTGCACTGACTACTTCTCACATGATTGTGAAAAAGAACTTTGATCTTTATATCTCTCTCAAATCTGATCTGCAGTCCACTATTTTAGAATGATCTTCATGACGAAGATTTTGTATCTCTTCAGAAGCATTGCTGTAAACATTCCAAGGACTCGAATCTCTAAATTCCAAGCTCTATTCATCAAAGTGTTTTCGGCCAAAACTTTTTGAAAAGGCTCATTAAAATTTTTTGCAAATTGATGTTGCGAAAAAAAATTGCGATTTTTTTATTTATTTTTTTTCTCTTATGGCAAAAATGTTATTCCAGTTTTTATAAGATGTGCAAAATTTATTAAGTGGGTCTTAATAAATTTGTGCGAAACGCCAGTCGTACTGATTCTGGGCCCAAGATTTGCACAAAAAGGGATGTTTTTTTCTAATAATTTATGTCTGATGGGAGCCCCTCACGTTATGGTCTATGCTAAGCCTGCAATTTTAGACTTGACTAAAGGTTGGTGTATTTCAAATATGACACATACCTTATTTTTCAGATTATAAGACACACTTTCTTTCCTCAAAATTTGCAGGGGAAATGGGAGTGCGTCTTATAATCTGAATGTAGCTTACCGGCTGAGGTGGAGCAGGGACCCAGGGTCATTGCTGCAGGAAACTGGGGGCGTTTGGAGGAGTGCGGCGATGCTGTTGTTCCCAGGCTGGTAGGAGGGGGTGTTGGGCAGTGGAGGGGTTCGCCGACATTTTGAGAAAGCCTGGAGCCCCCACACTTTCCATGATTTTGAATGCAGTGGACTTTGGGAAAATGGTCGCCGAAGGCGGCGCATGGCAGATCGACATCTTGGTGCTGAGATATCAATCTACGCATGTGCCACCTTCACAAAATGTCAGCAGAGCCCCCGCACTACTGAACACCCTCTCCTACCAGCCTGGGGCCCACAGCATCGCCCCACTCCTGCCTCCAGCTACCGTAAAAACAGACTATAAGACGCACCATCATTTTATTTAAAAAAAATTTTTCCTATTTTCTTCTTCAAAATTTGTGGTACGTTTTATAATCCAGTGTTTCTAATAATCCGCAAAATACGGTAGGTGGTAACAGATTTAAAATTAGTTTGCTAAGCTTTGTTCTGCTAGATGAACTCTTGATACAGAAGATATGAAAGCATCCTCTTTTGCTTCAATTCTCCAACCATGTCTGCTATCATCACCGTTTGGAAACACTGGATGATTAAAAACATGTCCATTTATCTGAGATTTCCGTTAAATCATATTCCTTATCTAAATATGTCATCATGAGTTATTGACTCTAGCAGACGTGTGGAAGTTCCTCTCCTTTATCATTTGATGAGATTGTTAAAGGGCACCTGACAGCTGATACATGCTGCCCGTGGACCGGGCAGCATGTATCAGACACTAGCTGCACGACTTCAGCCATTCATGTGCAACTGTGAAACACTGCAGAGTTTCAGAGAAATACATAGTTTAATAGTCGCCGTGGACTGCGGCCATGGACACGTCTCTCCCTCTGCAGGGAGAGACCTCTCATTCTAGGGCAAGGTGTTGGCGAGAAGCCACCAGGGACCCTCCCGTCTGACTAGTCTCTTGTATGACAGTACCCGGTAGCTTTCCAACTATGTTTTTATCTGAAACACTATGGCATTTCAGAGTTAGACTTATATGGCTGGAATCATGCAGCCAGGGTTTGATACATGGTGCCCTTTGATCGGGCAGAATGTATCAGCTGTTAAGTTCCCTTTCGTCTCTTCAACATGGATAGTTTTTACCAATATCTGCAGATTAGACACTTTATCTTCCGTTTTCCCTTACTCTTGTAATTCTTCTTTCTTTCCCTTTCAAAACTTTTCTCTTAATACAAAAGTCCTCAATTATTTACAAGTTGTTAAATGCCCCCTGGATGATCAGAAACTCCCTTATATGGTCAAATGGAAGGAGGGTTCATCCTTTCCATTTACATGAACGCAGTGTCATTGAGCTCTAGTTGGGTCTCAAAAAACAACTACATGTATTAGTCCTATAGAACAGGGGTGAAGAAACCTCCATTTGGATATTCATACCATCCTTCGGGGACCGTACAAATTGTATGCTAACTCCACCCACAAATTAAGCCTTAACGCTGGCACTGGTGTCAGGACGTAATCAGCATTACGTAGTGAAAGCGTTCAGTAGTGAAAGCTGCATTGCATGTGCTCACAGAGTAAGAAGAAACTAAGGGGCATCAAAACTAAGCTGCCAACCCACGCACTGTAGTCCCCAGAAATCTGCTTGGCGGCAGGAAAAAAGGCCATCTAGGGCTGTAAATGGCCCTTGGCCCTGAGATTCTCCACCCTTGCTATAGAGATGCTATTTGACACTTGGAAGACTAGCCAACTGTTCTCAAGGTTTTTTCCTTTCTGTTGGAAAGGCTGTTTCCAACCAGGAATCTAAGCCATGCTTGGTGGTTTTGTCCAATAGTGAGTGGAATTCGGACTAATATTTTAAAACCTCTTTCTATGGTTACTAAAACTGACATCCAGGCACATCCAGGTTTAGCAGATCTGAATATTGTCGTTGAAGATATCCCACTTAAAATAAACTCATTTTCATCATGAAACTGGCAATTGAAATTGAAAAATATGGTCCCTGTGGTCATCCTAGTCTTTGGCTACTTCTTCTATTGAGTCTTAGGCTATGTTCACACACGTTGTGTTTTTTTCAATCAAAAATATGCAGCAAAACTGATCTCTGGCAGGAAATCTGCCTAAAAAATGCTTGTTTTGCTGCTTTTTTTCAGGGGTTTTTCAGCATTTTTTTCACTGTCCTTCTGTCTCTATTCATGCATGTACATAAAATTCTGTGAAAAAAAGAACCCCTTTCTATTTTGCCATCAAAAATGCTGAAAAAATGTACCTGCGTTTTTTGGTGCGTTTTTTCAACGGGTTTTTTTTACCACTCATTACTTCCTATGGGTGAAAAAACGCTGAAAGAAGTGACATGCTCTATTTTCCAAAAACCCAACCAAGGCAGAAAATACGCAGCAAAAAAACACAAGTTGTGTGAACAGAGAATTCTGGTTTCTCATAGACTTTGCTGGTACTTCAAAACGCAACTGAAAATTTGCATAAAAATCTGCCACAAAATTCGCTGAAAAACACAACGTGTGTGAACATAGTCTTAGTCTTTTGTTTGCTATTTTCTTTACCTCCTCACCCCTACCTACTCCCCCTCCAAATCTTTATTCTTCATCCCTTCCTCCTTCTTTCCCCATCTTGCACATCTTAAGTTTATTTCTTCTTTCTTCCTCTTCTCTTATTTTACTCATACTTGACAGGCTGACATATGATGGCATTTTCCATATCACATTATATGATATATACTACATTTTATATATGCTGGCCTGTGTGCTAGCAGATGTTTTCTTGTAACTGCTTGTTCTTGCAATTCTGTGTTATCTTGCTATACTTTTCATAAATAATGATAAAAATCTATTGCAGAAAAGCTGCCATTTTCTGAGACCTGTCCATCAATGGAGCTCTGGGGGTCTTGCTTTTTTGCATCCCGAGCTGCTGTTTTTTTATACTAATTTTTAACTTTTTTATTTTTGAAGGGAACAAAGGACTGATTATAAACTTTTGTATAATTGGATTTTTTATGTTTTATGAACAAAGTTTTTATTTTATTTTTACTTTACTTTACTTTTTAGTCACCTTAAAGGGAACATGTTACCAGTAGTGATGAGCGAGCATGCTCGTTACTCGAGATTTACGAGCATGGTCAAGCGTTTTCCGAGTATTTTCAGTGTGCTCGGGTGTTATGTTTGACTCACTCCGTGCACATGATTTGCAACTGTTTGACAGCTTTAATTCATGTGAGGAATGCCTGTTTCTTAGGCATTCCTCACATGTATTAAAGCTGTCAAACAATCGCAAATCATGCGCACAGAGAGACTTAAACATAACACCCGAGCACGCTGAAAATACTCGGCGAGCACTCGAGCATGCTCGATGAAAGGGTTAACAGAACATACTCGCTCATCACTAGTCATCAGAAATAATACTATTAACTTGCAGATATCCGGTTAATCTGCAAGTTTAACCGCACCCCCGGCCCTGACTGACATTGGCTCTGCATTGCAGCTGATTGTCAGTCAATGCTGGGGCGCCATTACAGCCGCTGCGGTCTATACTCGGAGCAGGTGACTTGGCCAGCACCACCCTCACCCCCATGACTGAAACTGAACGCTGGTGGGGAGAATACAGTTAATTTTCTCCCCGCTGCATTCGGCTACGCGCAGGCGCCGTGCAGCATGATAACGCTGTTGACATGCAGCTTAATGAATGGTGATTGTAAATGAAGCTGTTGTAGTTCTGAATGTAATGATAATGCGACTGCTGAAAAGTCATCTGTACAGAACAGGAAATCCAGTATTATGCTCAGCGATGTGTGAAAATTACAATATTTCAGTTTTTTCTTTTAAATATTGTAATATGGAAAATGGAAAGAAAATCTTTTTTCGATATCAATAATGATTTATTGTATTCCTATAATAATAATGATCTAGAAGTTGACTTCTACAATTAAGTCCTGGTTGAAATCTTTTAATTAATTGGAAATTTCAAATTCCTTCTGTTTTATGAAAATGTTATTTCCAGTCCTCTCCTTGTATTAGACCTGTTAAAAGGGTTGTTAGGATGATACATAAAAGTGATAAAGCAATACCTCCCCCCCACCCCCCTGTGTTGGCATGCAGCTGGCACATGCCTGAGTCAGGTAGAGGATCATTTCAGAAGGAGTGGGCTTGTGTAAAGTGCGGGATCCTTTCTTACCATGTTGCATTTAGTTTACCTGTGGCTTGATGTTCACCAAGCTGTCCATGTAACCTTGAAGCGTCATTAGCATTTTTTGGAAAGTGGTGAGAAAAGCTTTTTAGCCTAACTTAATTCTCTTCAAAAAAACATAATATATATATATATACACATAATATTATCTGTGTTAAATTACCAGACTTGTAAAGACTTGATTGCAAGAGTCAAGAGTATTTATTTATTGAAACCTCTTTATTTTTCCATCAACAGTTCGTGTAATCTAAAAGAAGAAAAGCCAATAAAAACAATGCCGGCCTTCCACATTTTATATAAGAATTTTATCACAGGCTGTGATTCTTAGTTCACGACCGGCTGCCCTACTGTAAGTGGGAATATAGAATGTTATATATGTGTGTGTGTGTGTGTGTGTGTGTTTTATACTGTTTGTAGTAACTATTTCTAATATATATTTGTACATACGTATATGTTTGTGTGTGTGTATATATCTTCACTGATTCACTCATAAAGAAAATCTTGATTGGCTCTGTTCTGCACTGTATCCTGCAACCTACCTGATTGACAGATCTCTCCTGTGTGTACATAGGGAGAGTCCTCTCAATTCCCTGGTGCATCACTGTGATAAGCTGGCTGAGAGAGTCACTGGCATTCGTGCTGCCAGGCTCTGATTCGTGCTGCCCATGATTTACTCAGCACAAATTAGTTGACAGGTTCCCTTTAATGATTCCCATGCAGTCTACTTACTTTATACAGCAGCTACTATGTTCATCCACTGTTATTTAATGAGGTGTTGTCAAGTTCTTAAATTGCTTTAATTACTTTTTAATGACAGCATGAAAATAATCAAGTTTGTCTTTGCCTTGTTTTTCCTATCTGCTGTCATTCTGCTATTAGAGATTTTATATTTTATAGCGTACCAGTAAAATCTGCTTGTGTCAAGAAACCCATTGCCAAAACTTTATCTTACGACTATTTTTTTTTTAAATCAAACGTTTTTTATTAATTTTTATAGGGCTCGGGGTATAGACATTACTGGGCAGGCTGGGAGCCTTCCCCAGTGATGTCCATACCCCCAGCCCTACTCAGTGATATTTATGCCCCCCAGCGTTATCTATGACCCCAGCTCACCCCATTGATGTATATGCCTCCCAGCCCTCCTCAGTGATGTCTATGCCCCCAGGGATGTCTGTGCCCCTTAGCCCTCCACATTGATGTATATGCACACCAGCTGTCCCTACTGATGTATATGCTTCTCAGCCCTCCCCAGTGATTTTAATGAAGAGGAGATTCTAATGTAATACAGCACTTTGTTTTGCAACTTTCAGAGTCTCTCTCTACTCCCTTGTAGCTTTTTATTTTTGTAAATCACTTTCTCAACTAACCTATTAATTTATTTTCTATAGACCATGCACAGCCCTGTGTGGATGATGGGAATGTGATACACTTTATTAAAAATCACATTCTTAATTTTTCTCAGTCATGTAGTAACAGTTATTCAAACCTCACGTTATGTAAAGGCAATTTTATTTAGTTGACATGATCAAATGGTATATACCGTATATACGCAAGTCTAAGCTGACTTTTTCAGAACATTTTTTATGTTGAAAAAGCCCCCATCGGCTTATACGTTATATACTCAGGTATAGTATATACGTTCCGATGGTGGTGGGGAGGTTGCGGCAGCAGAAGAGCACTGCACAGGCAGTAGCCGCTGCTGCAGCTACCACGTGTGCCCGCTGCTAAAAGAAAATTAATACTCACTCTTCTCCATGCTCATGTGAGTGGAGAGGAGTGAATATTAATTTTCTTTAATAGCGCGCACTGTCAGCAGCGCCGCAGCTTCTGCTGCGGCTCAGCTATCCTCTGTGCCCACTATTAGAGAGAATGAATATTCACTCCTCTCCACTCCCATGGGCACACACAGGATTGTTGCTGACAGTATGCGCTGTTAAAGAAAGTGGATATTCACTCCTCTCCACGTCCATAGTCCTGGTGTGAAGAGGAGTGAATATCCCCACAGCTCACATTGGCATCTGAGGGCGCATGGCAGTGACATCATGCGATGCTCAAGTGCTCAGATGAACTAGTGGCAGAACAGGATACAGCGCTGGAGCAGAGGGGAGGAAGGAAGGTGAGTAAAAGTGTTTATTTTTTTCTTGTGTGCGGTGATGGGGGGGGCATGTATACCAGGATAGGGGGCCATGCATACCACGATTGGGGATGAGGGTTGCCATACATAGCAGGATTGGTGATAAGGTGACCATGCATACCCGGATTGGGGATGAGGGGACCATTCATACCAGAATTGGGTATGAGGGGACCATGCTTACCAGGATTGGTGATGACGGGAGCCATGCATACCAGGATTAGATGAGAGGGCCATATATACCAGGATTGGGGGACCATGCATATGAGGATTGGGGATGAGGGGGCCATACCTACCAGGATTGGGGATGAGGGACTCATGCATACCAGGATTAGGGTGAGGAACCCATGCATTCCAGGATTAGGGATGAGGGACCCACGCATACCAGGATTGGGGATGAGGGGCCCACGCATGCCAGGATTGGGGATGAGGGGCCCATGCATGCCAGGATTGGGGATGAGGGGCCCATGCATACCAGGATTGGGGATGAGGGACCCATGCATACAAGGATTGGGGATGAGGGGCAATGCTTGCCAGGAAGGGGAAATTTACCAGTAGTTGCTGCATTTCCCACCCCTGGCTTATACTCGAGTCAATACTTTTTCCTATTTTTTGTGGTAAAATTAGGTGCCTCGGCTTTTATTCGGGTTGGCTTCTACTCTCGTATAATGTAAAAAACATTTAAAAAGACCAAAACGATAATAAGACAAAAACTGACCTAGTCTCTGTAGGACTTGGGTCCAGCCAACTGCCCTGAAACCTCAAACAATGTATAACATGATTGGTGTATAACATGTTTAATAATTATACAAAAAAGATGATTACATACAGATTAGTCAGGGCTCATATACTTGATAAATTTAATGTACTCAAGAATATAGAAAGTGCATAACATTCATATCAAGTGCAATGGGAAGCAAATATGCTTTACGTATACACAGCAGCAAATATGTGAATAAAATCCTATATCAATCCGCAGCATTACTAATGTTAATCTGCAGTTTTGGTATTCAGCACTTATGAGGAGTTTTTAGTACAGAGTAAATTAGCATGAGCTCACTATAAAAGAGTAATACAATACCAGCACCACCAATTAAAAGTGGGTCCATTTAGAGGGGTTGTGCCACCATAAAGAATACAGTAAACCAACCAGAAAAGGTGGAAATAGTTTTGTAATTCATAGTGATTCAAAATTATGCTTCATTCAAAAGTTACCAAGCTTTTATTTTTTGAATGCTGCTCTCTGGTGCCCCCTCATGTTATTCCATTACGTCCTGGTAGTGGGTGATCAGCTGGTTGAATTTGCGCAGTTCCTGTCATAAGAGCTCCCCACCCGCAGCGTGCACAATGTATTCTCTGTCACAAGGCTCAGATTCAGACCCTCCCCCTGCACTCACAGCTGATTTCCTGGTGATTCACCCTCTCCCCCTGCACTCACAGCTCATCTCCAGGTGATTCACCCTCTCCCCCTGCACTCACATCTGGTTTCCTGGTGATTCACCCTCTCCCCCTGCACTCACAGCTCATCTCCAGGTGATTCACCCCACCCCCTGCACTCACATCTGATTTCCTGGTGATTCACCCTCTCCCCCTGCACTCACAGCTCATCTCCAGGTGATTCACCCTCTCCCCCTGCACTCACATCTGGTTTCCTGATGATTCACTCTCTCCCCTGCACTCACAACTGATCTCCGGGTGATTCACCCCACCCCCTGCACTCACATCTGGTTTCCTGGTGATTCACCCTCTCCCCCTGCACTCACAACTGATCTCCAGGTGATTCACCCCACCCCCTGCACTCACATCTGGTTTCCTGGTGATTCACCCTCTCCCCCTGCACTCACAACTGATCTCCAGGTGATTCACCCTCTCCCCCTGCACTCACAGATGATCTCCGGGTGATTCACCCCACCCCCTGCACTCACAGCTGTTCTGCAGATGAGACACCTCCTCCCCCTGCACTCACAACTGATCTCCACGTGATTCACCCCACCCCCTGCACTCACAGCTGTTCTGCAGATGAGACACCCTCTCCCCCTGCATTCACAGCTGATCTCCACGTGATTCACCCCACCCCCTGCACTCACAGCTGTTCTCCAGATGAGACACCCTCTCCCCCTGCACTCACAACTGATCTCCAGGTGATTCACCCATCTCCCTGCACTCACAGCTGATCTCCAGGTGAGACACCTCCTCCCCCTGCACTCACAGCTGATCTCCAGATGAGACACCCCCTCCCCCTGCACTCACAGCTGTTCTCCGGGTGAGACACCCCCTCCCTCTGCACTCATAGCTGATCTCTGGGTGAGACACCCCCTCCCCCTGCACTCACAGCTGAAATCTGGATGAGACACCTCCTCCCCCTGCACTCACAGCTGAAATCTGGATGAGACACCTCCTCCCCCTGCGCTGACTGCTGATCTCCAGGTGAGACACCTCCTCCCCCTGCACTCACAGCTCATCTCCGGGTGAGATACCCCCTCCATCTGCACTCACAGCTGATCTCCAGGTGAGACACCCCCTCCCCCTGCACTCACAGCTGATCTCCGGGTGAGACACCCCCTCCTTCTGCACTCACAGCTGATCTCCAGGTCAGACACCCCCTCCCCCTGCACTCACAGCTGATCTCCAGGTGAGATACCCCCTCCCCCTGCACTCACAGCTGATCTCTAGGTGAGACACCCCCTCCCTCTGCACTCACAGCTGATCTCCAGGTGAGACACCCCCTCCCTCTGCACTCACAGCTGATCTCCAGGTGAGATACCCCCTCCCCCTGCACTCACAGCTGAAATCTGGATGAGACACCTCCTCCCCCTGCACTCACAGCTGAAATCTGGATGAGACACCTCCTCCCCCTGCGCTGACTGCTGATCTCCGGGTGAGATCATCTAGTTCACAGACTTGTAAGCAGCATAGCAGAGACTCTTCCTGTGCTTAGTCTGTGAATCAGATGATCTCACGCAGAGATCAGCTGTGAATGCAGGTGGAGGTAGTGAATCACCTGGAGATCAGCTGTCAGTGCAGGGGGAGGGGGTGTCTCACCCTGAGATCAGCTGTGAGTGCAGGAGGAGGGGGTATCTCACCTGGAGATCAGCTGTGAGTGCAGGAGGAGGGGGTGTCTCACCTGGAGATCAGCTGTGAGTGCAGGAGGAGAGGGTATCTCACCTGGAGATCAGCTGTGAGTGCAGAGGGAGGGGGTATCTCACCTGGAGATCAGCTGTGAGTGCAGGAGGAGGGTGTGTCTCACCTGGAGATCAGCTGTGAGTGCAGGAGGAGAGGGTATCTCACCTGGAGATCAGCTGTGAGTGCAGGGGGAGGAGGTGTCTCACCTGGAGATCAGCTGTGAGTGCAGGAGGAGAGGGTATCTCACCTGGAGATCAGCTGTGAGTGCAGGAGGAGGAGGTATCTCACCCGGAGATCAGCTGTGAGTGCAAGGGGAGGGGGTATCTCACCCGGAGATCAGCTGTGAGTGCAGGGGGAGGGGGTATTTCACTCGGAGATGAGCTGTGAGTGCAGGGGGAGGATGTGTCTCACCTGTAGATCAGCTGTGAGTGCAGGAGGAGAGGGTATCTCACCTGGAGATCAGCTGTGAGTGCAGAGGGAGGGGGTATCTCACCTGGAGATCAGCTGTGAGGGCAGGAGGAGGAGGTGTCTCACCTGGAGATCAGCTGTGAGTGCAGGAGGAGAGGGTATCTCACCTGGAGATCAGCTGTGAGTGCAGGAGGAGGAGGTATCTCACCCGGAGATCAGCTGTGAGTGCAAGGGGAGGGGGTATCTCACCCAGAGATCATCTGTGAGTGCAGGGGGAGGGGGTATTTCACTCGGAGATGAGCTGTGAGTGCAGGGGGAGGCTGTGTCTCACCCGGAGATCAGCTGTGAGTGCAGGAGGAGGTATCTCACCTGGAGATCAGCTGTGAGTGCAGAGGGAGGGGGTATCTCACCTGGAGATCAGCTGTGAGGGCAGGAGGAGGGGGTATCTCACCTGGAGATCAGCTGTGAGTGCAGGAGGAGGAGGTATCTCACCTGGAGATCAGCTGTGAGTGCAGGAGGAGGAGGTATCTCACCCGGAGATCAGCTGTGAGTGCAGGGGGAGGGGGTATCTCACCCGGAGATCAGCTGTGAGTGCAGGGGGAGGGGGTATTTCACTCGGAGATGAGCTGTGAGTGCAGGGGGAGGATGTGTCTCACCTGGAGATCAGCTGTGAGTGCAGGAGGAGAGGGTATCTCACCTGGAGATCAGCTGTGAGTGCAGAGGGAGGGGGTATCTCACCTGGAGATCAGCTGTGAGGGCAGGAGGAGGGGGTATCTCACCCGGAGATCAGCTGTGAGTGCAGGGGGAGGAGGTGTCTCACCTGGAGATCAGCTGTGAGTGCAGGGGGAGGAGGTATCTCACCTGGAGATCAGCTGTGAGTGCAGGGGGAGGAGGTGTCTCACCTGGAGATCAGCTGTGAGTGCAGGGGGAGGAGGTATCTCACCTGGAGATCAGCTGTGAGTGCAGGGGGAGGAGGTGTCTCACCTGGAGATCAGCTGTGAGTGCAGGGGGAGGGGGTATCTCACCTGGAGATCAGCTGTGAGCGCCTGGGGAGGGGGTGTCTCACCTGGAGATCAGCTGTGAGTGCAGATGGAGGGGGTATCTCACCCGGAGATCAGCTGTGAGTGCAGGGGGAGGGGGTATCTCACCTGGAGATCAGCTGTGAGCGCCTGGGGAGGGGGTATCTCACCCGGAGATCAGCTATGAAGCAGGGGGAGGAGGTTCCAACCTGAGATCAGCTGTGATTGCGGGGGGAGGGGGTGAATCACAGACACACTGTGCTTACAGCAAGGAGCCTTGTGACAGAGAATACATTTTGCACGCTGTCGGTTGGGAGCTCTTATGACAGAAACTGCGCAAATTCAACCAGCTGATCACCCACTACCAGAACATAGTGGAATAACGCCAGGGGGCGACAGAGAGCAGCATTCATAAAAGTAAAAGCTTGGTATCTTTTTAATGAAAAATAATTTTGAATCACCATAAATTACAAACTATTTCCACCTTTTCTGGTTGGTTACTTGTATTCATTATAGTGGCACAACCCCTTTAAGAAGGATACTACTCTGAGGTACAGGATAAGACCAGAAAGGGTGTTCCCCCACTCGAATCGCCGCTACCAGTGCGGCTTCATCAGGAGTACATGCATTAAAGAGCGTTCAAAGCTTGTGTGTACATGTATGTATATAATATATATTTATGTAACTCATAAATTAACTTACATCTGGAGGGGCGGCCGCCTCGGCAAACAGACTTGCGCCAAAATACTCTGACATTGTTTCCCCGTAAGTGCTGGCCCGAGTACTGTGGTCCCCAGTAATCTGCCTGGGGGGCCACAGAGAAGCTGATCACGGGCCCGGGGTTCCCCAGCCCTGCTCTAATGGAAATGTACTGCAGAGGAAACCAGCTATTGCAATGACAATGACTCAAAAAGATCTAATCAAATAAAAGTTTAAGATCCAGTAGCAGTTTTAGTATTCAGCACTTATGAGGAGTTTTTAGTACAGAGTAAATTAGCATGAGCTCACTATAAAAGAGTAATACAATACCAGCACCACCAATTAAAAGTGGGTCCATTTAGAGGGGTTGTGCGACCATAAAGAATACAGTAAACCAACCAGAAAAGGTGAAAATAAATAGATTTGTAATTTATTGTGATTAAAAATTATGCTTCATTCAAAAGATACCAAACTTTTATTTTTTAAATTATGCTCTCTAGCGCCCCCTGGCGTTATTCCACTATGTTCTGGTAGTGGGTGATCAGCTGGTCAAGATTGCGCAGTTCCTGTCATAAGAGTTCCCCACCCGCAGCCTGCACAATGTATTGTCTGTCACAAGGCCCCCTGCTGTAAGCACAGTGTCTGTGATTCACCCCCTCCCCTTGTGCTCACTGCTCACCTCCTGCTGACTCACCCCCTCCTCCTGAACTCACAGCTGTTCTCCGGGGTATTCACCCTCTCTCCTTGCGCTCACCGCTCATATCCGGATGAGATACCCCCTCCTCCTGCACTCACAGCTGATCTCCGGGTGAGATACCCCCTCCCCCTGCACTCACAGCTGATCTCCAGGTGAGACACCCCCTCCCCCTGCACTCACAGCTGATCTCCAGGTGAGATACCCCCTCCCCCTGCTCTCACAGCTGATCTCCGGGTGAGACACCTTCCCCCTGGGCTCACAGCTGATCTCCGGGTTAGACACCCCCTCCCCCTGTGCTAACAGCTCATATTTGGGTGAGATACCCCCTCCTCCTGCACTCACAGCTGATCCCCAGGTGAGACACCCCCTCCCCCTGCCTCACAGCTGATCTCCAGGTGAGACACCACCTCCCCCTGTGCTAACAGCTCATATTCGGGTGAGATACCCCCTCCCCCTGCACTCACAGCTGATCTCCGGGTGAGATACCCCCTTCCCCTGCCTCACAGCTGATCTCCGGGTGAGACACTCCCTCCCCCTGCACTCACAGCTGATCTCCGGGTGAGACACCCCCTCCCCCTGCACTCACAGCTGAAATCTGGATAAGACACCTCCTCCTCCTGCCTCACAGCTGATCTCCGGGTGAGACACTCCCTCCCCCTGCACTCACAGCTGATCTCCGGGTGAGACACAGCCTCCCCCTGCACTCACAGCTCACCTCCAGGTGAGATACCCCCTCCCCCTGCACTCACAGCTGATCTCCAGGTGAGACACCTCCTCCCCCTGCACTCACAGCTGATCTCCAGGTGAGATACCCCGTCGCCCTGCACTCACAGCTGATCTCCAGGTGAGACACCTCCTCCCCCTGCACTCACAGCTGATCTCCAGGTGAGATACCCCCTCCCCCTGCACTCGCAGCTGATCTCCAGGTGAGATACCCCTCCCCCTGCACTCACAGCTGATCTCCAGGTGAGATACCCCCTCCCCCTGCACTCACAGCTGATCTCCAGGTGAGATACCCCCTCCCCCTGCACTCACAGCTGATCTCCAGGTGAGATACCCCCTCCCCCTGCACTCACAGCTGATCTCCAGGTGAGATACCCCCTCCCCCTGCACTCACAGCTGATCTCCAGGTGAGACACCCCCTCCCCCTGCACTCACAGCTGATCTCCAGGTGAGATACCCTCTTCTCCTGCACTCACAGCTGTTCTCCAGGTGAGATACCCTCTTCTCCTGCACTCACAGCTGATCTCCAGGTGAGATACCCCCTCCCCCTGCACTCACAGCTGATCTCAGGGTGAGATACCTCCTCCTCCTGCCCTCACAGCTGATCTCCAGGTGAGATACCCCTCCTCCTGCACTCACAGCTGATCTCCAGGTGAGATACCCCCTCCTCCTGCACTCACAGCTGATCTCCAGGTGAGATACCCCCTCCCCCTGCACTCACAGCTGATCTCCAGGTGAGATACCCCCTCCTCCTGCACTCACAGCTGATCTCCAGGTGAGATACCCCCTCCCCCTGCACTCACAGCTGATCTCCAGGTGAGACACCTCCTCCTCCTGCACTCACAGCTGATCTCCAGGTGAGATACCTCCTCCTCCTGCACTCATAGCTGATCTCCAGGTGAGATACCCCCTCCTCCTGCACTCACAGATGATCTCCAGGTGAGATACCTCCTCCTCCTGCACTCACAGCTGATCTCCAGGTGAGATACCCCCTCCTCCTGCACTCACAGCTGATCTCCAGGTGAGATACCCCCTCCTCCTGCACTCACAGCTGATCTCCAGGTGAGATACCTCCTCCTCCTGCACTCATAGCTGATCTCCAGGTGAGGTCATGTGCTTCACAGAATTGTAAGCAGGATAGCAGAGAGACTCTTCCTGTGCTTAGTCTGTGATGCAGATGATCTCACCCGGAGATCAGCTGTGAGTGCAGGAGGAGGTAGTGAATCACCCGGAGATCAGCTGTCAGTGCAAGAGGAGGGGGTATCTCACCTGGAGATCAGCTGTGAGTGCAGGGGGAGGGGTATCTCACCTGGAGATCAGCTGTGAGTGCAGGGGGAGGGGGTATCTCACCCAGAGATCACCTGTGAGTGCAGAGGGAGGGGGTGTCTCACCCAGAGATCAGCTGTGAGTGCAGGAGGAGGAGGTATCTCACCTGGAGATCAGCTGTGAGTGCAGGGGGAGGAGGTGTCTCACCTGGAGATCAGCTGTGAGTGCAGGGGGAGGGGGTGTCTCACCCAGAGATCAGCTATGAGTGCAGAGGGAGGGGGTGTCTCACCCAGAGATCAGCTGTGAGTGCAGGAGGAGGAGGTATCTCACCTGGAGATCAGCTGTGAGTGCAGGGGGAGGAGGTGTCTCACCCAGAGATCAGCTATGAGTGCAGAGGGAGGGGGTGTCTCACCTGGAGATCAGCTGTGAGTGCAGGGGGAGGGGGTATCTCACCTGGAGATCAGCTGTGAGTGCAGGGGGAGGGGGTATCTCACCTGGAGATCAGCTGTGAGTGCAGGGGGAGGAGGTGTCTCACCTGGAGATCAGCTGTGAGTGCAGGGGGAGGGGGTATCTCACCTGGAGATCAGCTGTGAGTGCAGGGGGAGGAGGTGTCTCACTTGGAGATCAGCTGTGAGTGCAGGGGGAGGGGGTATCTCACCTGGAGATCAGCTGTGAGTGCAGGGGGAGGAGGTGTCTCACCTGGAGATCAGCTGTGAGTGCAGGGGGAGGGGGTATCTCAACTGGAGATCAGCTGTGAGTGCAGGGGGAGGGGGTATCTCACCTGGAGATCAGCTGTGAGTGCAGGGGGAGGGGGTATCTCACCTGAAGATCAGCTGTGAGTGCAGGGGGAGGAGGTGTCTCACCTGGAGATCAGCTGTGAGTGCAGGGGGAGGGGGTATCTCACCTGGAGATCAGCTGTGAGTGCAGGGGGAGGAGGTGTCTCACTTGGAGATCAGCTGTGAGTGCAGGGGGAGGGGGTATCTCACCTGGAGATCAGCTGTGAGTGCAGGGGGAGGAGGTGTCTCACCTGGAGATCAGCTGTGAGTGCAGGGGGAGGGGGTATCTCACCTGGAGATCAGCTGTGAGTGCAGTGGGAGGGGGTGTCTCACCCAGAGATCAGCTGTGAGTGCAGGAGGAGGAGGTGTCTAAGCGGGAGAACAGCTGTGAGTGCAGGGGGAGGGGGTATCTCACCTGGAGATCAGCTGTGAGTGCAGGGGGAGGGGGTGTCTCACCTGGAGATCAGCTGTGAGTGCAGGGGGAGGAGTTGTCTCACCCTGAGATCAGCTGTAAGTGCAGGAGGAGGAGGTGTCTAAGCGGGAGAACAGCTGTGAGCGCAGGGGGAGGGGGTGTCTCACCTGGAGATCAGCTGTGAGTGCAGGGGGAGGGGGTGTCTCACCTGGAGATCAGCTGTGAGTGCAGGGGGAGGAGGTGTCTCACCTGGAGTTCAGCTGTGAGTGCAGGGGGAGGAGGTGTCTCACCTGGAGATCAGCTGTGAGTGCAGGGGGAGGGGGTATCTCACCTGGAGATCAGCTGTGAGTGCAGGGGGAGGGGGTGTCTCACCTGGAGATCAGCTGTGAGTGCAGGGGGAGGGGGTGTCTCACCTGGAGATCAGCTGTGAGTGCAGGGGGAGGAGGTGTCTCACCTGGAGATCAGCTGTGAGTGTAGGGGGAGGGGGTGTCTCACCCAGAGATCAGCTGTGAGTGCAGGAGGAGGGTGTGAATCACCTGGAGATCAGCTGTGAGTGCAGGGGGAGGGGGTGTCTCACCTGGAGATCAGCTGTGAGTGTAGGAGGAGGGTGTGAATCACCTGGAGATCAGCTGTGAGTGCAGGGGGAGGGTCTGAATCTGAGCCTTGTGACCAAGAATACATTGTGCACTCTGCGGGTGGGGAGCTCTTATGACAGAAACTGCGCAAACTCGACCAGCTTATCACCCACTACCTGAGCGTAATGGAATATCGCCAGGTGGCGCCAGAGAGCAGCATTCAAGAAATAAAAGCTTGGTATCTGTTGAATGAAGCATAATTTTTAATCACTAGAAATTACAAAACTATTTCCACCTTTTCTAGTCGGTTTATGGTGGTACAACCCATTTAAGTAGGATACTATTCTGAGCTACTCAGTACAGGATAAGACCTGGAAGGGTGTTCCCCCACTCGAATCGCCGTTACTAGTGCGGCTTCATCAGGGGTACCTGCATTAAAGAGCGTTCAAAGCTTGTGTGTATATATTGATATAAAAACTAGCTATTGAACCCGTTCTACGCCCGGGTGGCGAGCATTTTTATTGGTACATTTTTAATTTTATTAATGGCAGAGGAGTCGGCGCGTGCGCTTATCGCGCTATCCTGCGCCATTTTTTAAAGACATTATGTCTGCGAATTTACAGACAGTGTCTTCAGTAAAATGGAGCTGGATATCGCAGGATGCGCACGTTCTGACTCCGGCAACATAGCAGAGCGCACACCCGCCTATAGGGATAATTGTAATGCCCGGCGTGCGCATCCCACGATATCCAGCTCCATTTTATTGAAGACTCTGTCTGTGAATTCGCAAACGCAGTGTCTTCAATAAAATGGCGCAGCAGTGCGGTATACACACATACTGACTCTGGCGACTCACTGCACAGGTGACACTGATCCTGGCTACAGACAACAGAAAGCGTCCAAAATATATAAAATGTACTGATAATACGGGGGTGTACTCACTTATACTGAGCCCCGTATATATAATGTACTGATAATACAGGGGTGTACTCAGTTATACTGAGCACTGTATATATAATGTACTGATAATACAGGGGTGTACTCACTTATACTGAGCACTGTATATATAATGTACTGTTAATACAGGGGGTGTGCTCACTTATGCTGAGCACTGTATATATAATGTACTGATAATACAGGGGTGTACTCACTTATGCTGAGCACTGTATATATAATGTACTGATAATACAGGGGTGTACTCACTTATGCTGAGCACTGTATATATAATGTACTGATAATACAGGGGTGTACTCACTTATGCTGAGCTCTGTATATATAATGTACTGATAATACAGGGGTGTACTCACTTATGCTGAGCACTGTATATATAATATACTGATAATACAGGGGTGTACTCACTTATACTGAGCACTGTATATATAATGTACTGATAATACAGGGGGTGTACTCACTTATACTGAGCACTGTATATATAATGTACTGATAATACAGGGGTGTACTCACTTATGCTGAGCACAGTATATATAATGTAATGATAATACAGGGGTGTACTCACTTATACTGAGCACTGTATATATAATGTACTGATAATACAGGGGGTGTACTCACTTATACTGAGCACTGTATATATAATGTACTGATAATACAGTGGTGTACTCACTTATGCTGAGCACTGTATATATAATATACTGATAATACAGGGGTGTACTCACTTATACTGAGCACTGTATATATAATGTACTGATAATACAGGGGGTGTACTCACTTATACTGAGCACTGTATATATAATGTACTGATAATACGGGGGTGTACTCACTTATGCTGAGCCCTGTATATGTAATGTACTGATAATACAGGTGTGTACTCACTTATGCTGAGCTCTGTATATATAATGTACTGATAATACAGTGGTGTACTCACTTACACTGAGCACTGTATATATAATGTACTGATAATACAGTGGTGTACTCACTTACACTGAGCACTGTATATATAATGTACTGATAATACAGTGGTGTACTCACTTATGCTGAGCACTGTATATATAATGTACTGATAATACAGTGGTGTACTCACTTATGCTGAGCACTGTATATATAATGTACTGATAATACAGTGGTGTACTCACTTATGCTGAGCACTGTATATAATGTACTGATAATACAGGGGGTGTACTCACTTACACTGAGCACTGTATATATAATGTACTGATTATACAGTGGTGTACTCACTTATGCTGAGCACTGTATATATAATGTACTGATAATACAGTGGTGTACTCACTTATGCTGAGCACTGTATATATAATGTACTGATAATACAGGGTGTACTCACTTATGCTGAGCACTGTATATATAATGTACTGATAATACAGGGGGTGTACTCACTTATACTGAGCCCTGTATATATAATGTACTGATAATATAGTGGTGTACTCACTTATACTGAGCCCTGTATATATAATGTACTGATAATACAGGGGTGTACTCACTTATGCTGAGCCCTGTGTATATAATGTACTGTTAATACAGTGATGTACTCACTTATGCTGAGCACTGCATATATAATGTACTGATAATACAGGGGGTGTACTCACTTATGCTGAGCCCTGTATATATAATGTACTGATAATACAGTGGTGTACTCACTTATGCTGAGCCCTGTGTATATAATGTACTGTTAATACAGTGATGTACTCACTTATGCTGAGCACTGCATATATAATGTACTGATAATACAGGGGGTTTACTCACTTATGCTGAGCCCTGTGTATATAATGTACTGATAATACAGGGGTGTACTCACTTATACTGAGCACTGTATATATAATGCACTGATAATACAGGGGGTGTACTCACTTATGCTGAGCCCTGTGTATATAATGTACTGTTAATACAGTGATGTACTCACTTATGCTGAGCCCTGTATATATAATGTACTGATAATACGGGGGTGTACTCACTTATGCTGAGCCCCGTATATATAATGTACTGATAATACAGGGTGTACTCACTTATGCTGAGCCCTGTGTATATAATGTACTGTTAATACAGTGATGTACTCACTTATGCTGAGCACTGCATATATAATGTACTGATAATACAGGGGGTGTACTCACTTATGCTGAGCACTGTATATATAATGTACTGATAATACAGGGGTGTACTCACTTATGCTGAGCACTGTATATATAATATACTGATAATACAGGGGTGTACTCACTTATACTGAGCACTGTATATATAATGTACTGATAATACAGGGGGTGTACTCACTTATACTGAGCACTGTATATATAATGTACTGATAATACAGGGGTGTACTCACTTATGCTGAGCACAGTATATATAATGTAATGATAATACAGAGGTGTACTCACTTATACTGAGCACTGTATATATAATGTACTGATAATACAGGGGGTGTACTCACTTATACTGAGCACTGTATATATAATGTACTGATAATACAGTGGTGTACTCACTTATGCTGAGCACTGTATATATAATATACTGATAATACAGGGGTGTACTCACTTATACTGAGCACTGTATATATAATGTACTGATAATACGGGGGTGTACTCACTTATGCTGAGCCCTGTATATGTAATGTACTGATAATACAGGGGTGTACTCACTTATGCTGAGCTCTGTATATATAATGTACTGATAATACAGTGGTGTACTCACACTGAGCACTGTATATATAATGTACTGATAATACAGGGGTGTACTCACTTATGCTGAGCACTGTATATATAATGTACTGATAATACAGTGGTGTACTCACTTATGCTGAGCACTGTATATATAATGTACTGATAATACAGGGTGTACTCACTTATGCTGAGCCCTGTGTATATAATGTACTGTTAATACAGTGATGTACTCACTTATGCTGAGCACTGCATATATAATGTACTGATAATACAGGGGGTGTACTCACTTATGCTGAGCCCTGTGTATATAATGTACTGATAATACAGGGGTGTACTCACTTATACTGAGCACTGTATATATAATGTACTGATAATACAGGGGGTGTACTCACTTATGCTGAGCCCTGTGTATATAATGTACTGTTAATACAGTGATGTACTCACTTATGCTGAGCCCTGTATATATAATGTACTGATAATACGGGGGTGTACTCACTTATGCTGAGCCCCGTATATATAATGTACTGATAATACAGGGTGTACTCACTTATGCTGAGCCCTGTGTATATAATGTACTGTTAATACAGTGATGTACTCACTTATGCTGAGCACTGCATATATAATGTACTGATAATACAGGGGGTGTACTCACTTATGCTGAGCCCTGTATATATAATGTACTGATAATACAGTGGTGTACTCACTTATGCTGAGCCCTGTGTATATAATGTACTGATAATACAGGGGTGTACTCACTTATACTGAGCACTGTATATATAATGTACTGATAATACGGGGGTGTACTCACTTATGCTGAGCCCCGTATATATAATGTACTGATAATACAGGGGGTGTACTCACTTATGCTGAGCCCCGTATATATAATGTACTGATAATACAGGGGTGTACTCACTTATGCTGAGCACTGTATATATAATGTACTGATAATACAGGGGTGTACTCACTTATGCTGAGCCCTGTATATATAATGTACTGATAATACAGGGGGTGTACTCACTTATGCTGAGCCCTGTGTATATAATGTACTGATAATACAGAGGTGTACTCACTTATGCTGAGCCCTGTGTATATAATGTACTGTTAATACAGTGATGTACTCACTTATGCTGAGCCCTGTGTATATAATGTACTGATAATACAGGGGGTGTACTCACTTATGCTGAGCCCTGTATATATAATGTACTGATAATACAGGGGTGTACTCACTTATGCTGAGCACTGTATATATAATGTACTGATAATACAGTGGTGTACTCACTTATGCTGAGCCCTGTATATATAATGTACTGATAATACAGGGGGTGTACTCACTTATGCTGAGCCCTGTATATATAATGTACTGATAATACAGGGTGTACTCACTTATGCTGAGCACTGTATATATAATGTACTGATAATACAGGGGTGTACTCACTTATGCTGAGCCCTGTATATATAATGTACTGATAATACAGGGGTGTACTCACTTATGCTGAGCGCTGTATATATAATGTACTGATAATACAGGGGTGTACTCACTTATGCTGAGCCCTGTATATATAATGTACTGATAATACAGGGGTGTACTCACTTATGCTGAGCCCTGTATATATAATGTACTGATAATACAGGGGTGTACTCACTTATGCTGAGCCCCGTATATATAATGTACTGATAATACAGGGGGTGTACTCACTTATGCTGAGCGCTGTATATATAATGTACTGATAGTACAGGGGGTGTACTCACTTATGGTGAGCACGGTATATATAATGTACTGATAATACAGGGGGTGTACTCACTTATACTGATCCCTGTATATATAATGTACTGATAATACAGGGGTGTACTCACTTATGCTGAGCACGGTATATATAATGTACTGATAATACAGGGGTGTACTCACTTATGCTGAGCACTGTGTATATAATGTACTGATAATACAGGGGGTGTACTCACTTATGCTGAGCTCTGTATATATAATGTACTGTTAATACAGTGATGTACTCACTTATACTGAGCGCTGTATATATAATGTACTGATAATACAGGGGTGTACTCACTTATGCTGAGCCCCGTATATATAATGTACTGATAATACAGGGGGTGTACTCACTTATACTGAGCCCTGTATATATAATGTACTGATAATACAGGGTGTACTCACTTATACTGAGCCCTGTATATATAATGTACTGATAATACAGGGGGTGTACTCACTTATGCTGAGCCCTGTATATATAATGTACTGATAATACAGGGGTTTACTCACTTATACTGAGCCCTGTATATATAATGTACTGATAATACAGGGGGTGTACTCACTTATACTGAGCCCTGTATATATAATGTACTGATAATACAGGGGGTGTACTCACTTATACTGAGCCCTGTATATATAATGTACTCATAATACAGGGGGTGTACTCACTTATGCTGAGCCCTGTATATATAATGTACTGATAATACAGGGGGTGTACTCACTTATGCTGAGCCCTGTATATATAATGTACTGATAATACAGGGGTGTACTCACTTATGCTGAGCACTGTATATATAATGTACTGATAATACAGTGATGTACTCACTTATGCTGAGCACTGTATATATAATGTACTGATAATACAGTGGTGTACTCACTTATACTGAGCTCTGTATATATAATGTACTGATAATACAGGGGTGTACTCACTTATGCTGAGCACTGTATATATAATGTGCTGATAATACAGGGGTGTACTCACTTATGCTGAGCTCTGTATATATAATGTACTGATAATACAGGGGTGTACTCACTTATGCTGAGCCCTGTATATATAATGTACTGATAATACAGGGGTGTACTCACTTATGCTGAGCGCTGTATATATAATGTACTGATAATACAGGGTGTACTCACTTATACTGAGCCCTATATATATAATGTACTGATAATACAGGGGGTACTCACTTATGCTGAGCACTGTATATATAATGTACTGATAATACAGGGGTTTACTCACTTATGCTGAGCACTGTATATATAATGTACTGATAATACAGGGGGTGTACTCGCTTATGGTGAGCACTGTATATATAATGTACTGATAATACAGGGGGTGTACTCACTTATGCTGAGCCCCGTATATATAATGTACTGATAATACAGGATGTACTCACTTATGCTGAGCACTGTATATATAATGTACTGATAATACAGGGGTGTACTCACTTATGCTGAGCCCTGTATATATAATGTACTGATAATACAGGGGTGTACTCACTTATGCTGAGCGCTGTATATATAATGTACTGATAATACAGGGGTGTACTCACTTATGCTGAGCACGGTATATATAATGTACTGATAATACAGGGGTGTACTCACTTATGCTGAGCCCTGTATATATAATGTACTGATAATACAGGGGTGTACTCACTTATGCTGAGCCCCGTATATATAATGTACTGATAATACAGGGGGTGTACTCACTTATGCTGAGCGCTGTATATATAATGTACTGATAATACAGGGGGTGTACTCACTTATGCTGAGCGCTGTATATATAATGTACTGATAATACAGGGGGTGTACTCACTTATGCTGAGCACGGTATATGTAATGTACTGATAATACAGGGGTGTACTCACTTATGCTGAGCACTGAATATATAATATACTGATAATACAGGGGGTGTACTCACTTATGCTGAGCTCTGTATATATAATGTACTGTTAATACAGGGGTGTACTCACTTATGCTGAGCCCCTTATATATAATGTACTGATAATACAGGGGGTGTACTCACTTATGCTGAGCTCTGTATATATAATGTACTGTTAATACAGTGATGTACTCACTTATGCTGAGCGCTGTATATATAATGTACTGATAATACAGGGGTGTACTCACTTATACTGAGCCCTGTATATATAATGTACTGATAATACAGGGTGTACTCACTTATACTGAGCCCTGTATATATAATGTACTGATAATACAGGGGGTGTACTCACTTATGCTGAGCCCTGTATATATAATGTACTGATAATACAGGGGTTTACTCACTTATGCTGAGCACTGTATATATAATGTGCTGATAATACAGGGGTGTACTCACTTATGCTGAGCCCTGTATATATAATGTACTGATAATACAGTGGTGTCCTCACTTATGCTGAGCCCTGTATATATAATGTACTGATAATACAGTGGTGTACTCACTTATGCTGAGCCCCGTATATATAATGTTCTGATAATACAGGGGTGTACTCACTTACACTGAGCACTGTATATATAATGTACTGATAATACAGGGGTGTACTCACTTATGCTGAGCCCTGTATATATAATGTACTGATAATACAGGGGGTGTACTCACTTATGCTGAGCACTGTATATATAATGTACTGATAATACAGGGGTGTACTCACTTATGCTGAGCACGGTATATGTAATGTACTGATAATACAGGGGTGTACTCACTTATGCTGAGCACTGAATATATAATATACTGATAATACAGGGGGTGTACTCACTTATGCTGAGCTCTGTATATATAATGTACTGATAATACAGTGGTGTCCTCACTTATGCTGAGCCCTGTATATATAATGTACTGATAATACAGTGGTGTCCTCACTTATGCTGAGCGCTGTATATATAATGTACTGATAATACAGGGGTGTACTCACTTATGCTGAGCCCCGTATATATAATGTTCTGATAATACAGGGGTGTACTCACTTACACTGAGCACTGTATATATAATGTACTGATAATACAGGGGTGTACTCACTTATGCTGAGCCCTGTATATATAATGTACTGATAATACAGGGGGTGTACTCACTTATGCTGAGCACTGTATATATAATGTACTGATAATACAGGGGTGTACTCACTTATGCTGAGCACTGTATATATAATGTACTCATAATACATGGGTGTACTCACTTATGCTGAGCACTGCATATATAATGTACTGATAATACAGGGGTGTACTCACTTATGCTGAGCGCTGTATATATAATGTACTGATAATACAGGGGTGTACTCACTTATGCTGAGCCCCGTATATATAATGTACTGATAATACAGGGGTGTACTCACTTATGCTGAGCCCCGTATATATAATGTACTGATAATACAGGGGGTGTACTCACTTACACTGAGCCCTGTATATATAATGTACTGATAATACAGGGTGTACTCACTTATACTGAGCCCTGTATATATAATGTACTGATAATACAGGGGGTGTACTCACTTATGCTGAGCCCTGTATATATAATGTACTGATAATACAGGGGTGTGCTCACTTATGCTGAGCACTGTATATATAATGTACTGATAATACAGGGGGTGTACTCACTTATGCTGAGCCCCGTATATATAATGTACTGATAATACAGGGGGTGTACTCACTTATACTGAGCACTGTATATATAATGTACTGATAATACAGGGTGTACTCACTTATACTGAGCCCTGTATATATAATGTACTGATAATACAGGGGGTGTACTCACTTATACTGAGCCCTGTATATATAATGTACTGATAATACAGGGTGTACTCACTTATACTGAGCCCTGTATATATAATGTACTGATAATACAGGGGGTGTACTCACTTATGCTGAGCCCTGTATATATAATGTACTGATAATACAGGGGTGTACTCACTTATGCTGAGCGCTGTATATATAATGTACTGATAATACAGGGGGTGTACTCACTTATGCTGAGCCCCGTATATATAATGTACTGATAATACAGGGGGTGTACTCACTTACGCTGAGCACTGTATATATAATGTACTGATAATACAGGGGTGTACTCACTTATGCTAAGCACTGTATATATAATGTACTGATAATACCGGGGTGTACTCACTTATACTGAGCACTGTATATATAATGTACTGATAATACCGGGGTGTACTCACTTATGCTGAGCGCTGTATATATAATGTACTGATAATACAGGGGTGTACTCACTTATACTGAGCTCTGTATATATAATGTACTGATAATACAGTGGTGTACTCTCTTATGCTGAGCACTGTATATATAATGTACTGATAATACAGGGGTGTACTCACTTATGCTGAGCACTGTATATATAATGTACTGATAATACAGTGGTGTACTCACTTATGCTGAGCCCTGTATATATAATGTACTGATAATACAGGGGGTGTACTCACTTATGCTGAGCCCCGTATATATAATGTACTGATAATCCAGCGGTGTACTCACTTATGCTGAACCCCGTATATATAATAACCTGATAATACGGGGGTGTACTCACTTATTCTGAGCCCCATATATATAATGTACTGATAATACAGGGGGTGTACTCACTTATACTGAGCCCTGTATATATAATGTACTGATAATACAGGGGTGTACTCACTTATGCTGAGCCCTGTATATATAATGTACTGATAATACAGGGTGTGTACTCACTTATACTGAGCCCTGTATATATAATGTACTGATAATACAGGGTGTACTCACTTATGCTGAGCCCTATATATAATGTACTGATAATACAGGGGTGTACTCACTTATGCTGAGCCCCGTATATATAATGTACTGGTAATACAGGGGTGTACTCACTTATGCTGAACCCCGTATATATAATAACCTGATAATACAGGGGGTGTACTCACTTATGCTGAGCCCTGTATATATAATGTACTGATAATACAGGATGTACTCACTTATGCTGAGCCCTATATATATAATGACCTGATAATACAGGGGTGTACTCACTTATTCTGAGTCCCGTATATATAATGACCTGATAATACAGGGGGTGTACTCACTTATGCTGAGCCCTGTATATATAATGTACTGATAATACAGAGGTGTACTCACTTATGCTAAGCGCAGTATATATAATGTACTGATAATACAGGGGTGTACTCACTTATGCTGAGCCCTGTATATATAATGTACTGATAATACAGGGGTGTACTCACTTATGCTGAGCCCCCTATATATAATGACCTGATAATACAGGGGTGTACTCACTTATGCTGAGCCCTATATATATAATGACCTGGTAATACAGGGGTGTACTCAATTATACTGAGCCCTGTATATATAATGTACTGATAATACAGGGGTGTACTCACTTATGGTGAGCGCTGTATATACAATGTACTGATAATATAGGGGTGAACTCACTTATACTGAGCACTGTATATATAATGTACTGATAATACAGGGGTGTACTCACTTATGTTGAGCACTGTATATATAATGTACTGATAATACAGGGGTGTACTCACTTATGCTGAGCACTGTATATATAATGTACTGTTAATACAGGGGTGTACTCACTTACACTGAACACTGTATATATATTGTACTGATAATACAGGGGTGTACTCACTTATGCTGAGCACTGTATATATAATGTACTCTTAATACAGGGGTGTACTCACTTACACTGAACACTGTATATACAGTCATATGAAAAAGTTTGGGCACCCCTATTAATCTTAAGCTTAATGTTTTATAAAAATTGGTGTTTTTGCAACAGCTATTTCAGTTTGATATATGTAATAACTGTTGGACACAGTAATGTTTCTGCCTTGAAATGAGGTTTATTGTACTAACAGAAAATGTGCAATCTGCATTCAAACAAAATTTGACAGGTGCATAAGTATGGGCACCCTTATCATTTTCTTGTTTTAAATACTCCTACCTACTTTTTACTGACTTGCTAAAGCACTTTTTTTGGTTTTGTAACCTCATTGAGCTTTGAACTTCATAGCCAGGTGTATGCAATAATGAGAAAAGCTACTTAAAGTGGCCACTTGCAAGTTGTTCTCCTGTTTGAATCTCCTCTGAAGAGTGGCATCATGGGCTCCTCCAAACAACTGTCAAATGATCTGAAAACAAAGATTATTCAACATAGTTGTTCAGGGGAAGGATACAAAAAGCTGTCTCAGAGATTTAACCTGTCAGTTTCCGCTGTGAGGAACATAGTAAGGAAATGGAAGAACACAGGGACAGTTCTTGTTAAGGCCAGAAGTGGCAGGCCAAGAAAAACATCAGAAAGGCAGAGAAGAAGAATGGTGAGATCAGTCAAGGACAATCCTCAGACCACCTCCAGAGAGCTGCAGCATCAACTTGCTGCAGATGGTGTTACTGTGCATCGGTCAACTATACAATGCACTTTGCACAAGGAGAAGCTGTATGGGAGAGTGATGCGAAAGAAGCCGCTTCTACAAGCACGCCACAAACAGAGTCGGCTGAGATATGCAAAAGCACATTTGGAGAAGCCAATTTCTTTTTGAAAGAAGGTCCTGTGGACTGATGAAACCAAGATTGAGTTGTTTGGTCATACAAAAAGGCGTTATGCATGGTGTCAAAAAAACACAGCATTCCAAGAAAAACACTTGCTACCCACAGTAAAATTTGGTGGAGGTTCCATCATGATTTGGGGCTGTGTGGCCAATGCCGGCACTGGGACTCTTGTTAAAGTTGAGGGATGCATGGATTCCACTCAGTATCAGCAGATTCTTGACAATAATGTTCAAGAATCAGTGATAAAGTTGAAGATACGCAGGGGATGGATCTTCATCAAGACAATGATCCAAACACCGCTCCCAATCTACTCAGGCATTCATGCAGAGGAACAATTACAATGTTCTGGAATGGCCATCCCAGTCTCCAGACCTGAATTTCATTGAACATCAGTGGGATCATTTGAAGAGGGCTGCCCATGCTCAGCGACCATCAAACTTAACTGAACTGGAATTGTTTTGTAAAGAGGAATGGTAAAAAATACCTTCATCCAGGATCCAGGAACTCATTAAAAGCTACAGGAAGCGACTAGAGGCTGCTATTTTTGCAAAAGGAGGATCTACTAAATATTAATGTCACTTTTATGGTGAGGTGCCCATACTTATGCACCTGTCACATTTTGTTTGAATGCAGATTGCACATTTTCTGTTAGTACAATAAACCTCATTTCAAGGCAGAAACATTACTGTGTCCAACAGTTATTACATATATCAAACTGAAATAGCTGTTGCAAAAACACCAATTTTTATAAAACATTAAGCTTAAGATTAATAGGGGTGCCCAAACTTTTTCATATGACTGTATAATGTACTGATAATACAGGGGTGTACTCACTTATGCTGAGCCCTGTATATATAATGTACTGATAATACAGGGGTGTACTCGTTTATACTAAGCGCTGTATATATAATGTACTGATAATACAGGGGTGTACTCACTTATACTGAGCACTGTATATATAATGTACTGATAATACAGGGGTGTACTCACTTATGCTGAGCCCTGTATATATAATGTACTGATAATACAGGGGTGAACTCACTTATACTGAGCCCTGTATATATAATGTACTGATAATACAGGGGTGTACTCACTTATACTGAGCACTGTATATATAATGTACTGATAATACAGGGTTGTACTCACTTATGCTGAGCCCTGTATATATAATGCACTGATAATACAGGGGGTGTACTCACTTATGCTGAGCTCTGTATATATAATGTACTGTTAATACAGGGGTGTACTCACTTATGCTGAGCACTGCATATATAATGTACTGATAATACAGGGGTGTACTCACTGATGCTGAGCTCTGTATATATAATGTACTGATAATACAGGGGTGTACTCACTTATGCTGAGCACTGCATATATAATGTACTGATAATACAGGGTGTACTCACTTATACTGAGCCCTATATATATAATGTACTGATAATACAGGGGTGTACTCACTTATGCTGAGCGCTGTATATATAATATACTGATAATACTGGGGTGTACTCACTTATGCTGAGCACTGTATATATAATGTACTGATAATACAGGGTGTACTCACTTATACTGAGCCCTGTATATATAATGTACTGATAATACAGGGTGTACTCACTTATGCTGAGCCCTGTATATATAATGTACTGATAATACAGTGGTGTACTCACTTATGTTGAGCACTGTATATATAATGTACTGATAATACAGGGGTGTACTCTCTTATGCTGAGCCCTGTATATATAATGTACTGATAATACAGTGGTGTACTCACTTATGCTGAGCCCTGTATATATAATGTCCTGATAATACAGGGGTGTACTCACTTATGCTGAGCCCCGTATATATAATGTACTGATAATACAGGGGGTGTACTCACTTATACTGAGCACTGTATATATAATGTACTGATAATACAGGGGTGTACTCACTTAAGCTGAGCCCTATATATATAATGTACTGTTAATACAGTGATGTACTCACTTATACTGAGCACTGTATATATAATGTACTGATAATACAGGGGTGTACTCACTTATGCTGAGCCCTGTATATATAATGTACTGATAATACAGGGGGTGTACTCACTTATGCTGAGCTCTGTATATATAATGTACTGTTAATACAGTGATGTACTCACTTATACTGAGCACTGTATATATAATGTACTGATAATACTGGGGTGTACTCACTTATGCTGAGCACTGTATATATAATGTACTGATAATACAGGGTGTACTCACTTATACTGAGCACTGTATATACAATGTACTGATAATACAGGGGTGTACTCTCTTATGCTGAGCCCTGTATATATAATGTACTGATAATACAGGGGTGTACTCACTTATGCTGAGCCCTGTATATATAATGTACTGATAATACAGTGGTGTACTCACTTATACTGAGCCCTATATATATAATGTACTGATAATACAGGGGTGTACTCACTTATGTTGAGCACTGTATATATAATGTACTGATAATACAGGGGTCTACTCACTTATACTGAACCCTGTATATATAATGTAGTGATAATACAGGGGGTGTACTCACTTATGTTGAGCACTGTATATATAATGTACTGATAATACAGGGGTGTACTCACTTATGCTGAGCCCTGTATATATAATGTAATGATAATACAGGGGTGTACTCACTTATGCTGAGCCCTGTATATATAATGTACTGATAATACAGGGGTGTACTCACTTATGCTGAGCACTGTATATATAATGTACTGATAATGCAGGGGGTGTACTCACTTATGCTGAGCCCTGTATATATAATGTACTGATAATACAGTAGTGTCCTCACTTATGCTGAGCCATGTATATATAATGTACTGATAATACAGGGGTGTACTCACTTATACTGAGCACTGTATATATAATGTACTGATAATACAGGGGTGTACTCACTTATGCTGAGCACTGTATATATAATGTACTGATAATACTGGGGTGTACTCACTTATGCTGAGCACTGTATATATAATGTACTGATAATACAGGGGTGTACTCACTTATGCTGAGCACTGTATATATAATGTACTGATAATACAGGGGTGTACTCACTTATACTGAGCACTGTATATATAATGTACTGATAATACAGGGGGTGTACTCACTTATACTGAGCTCTGTATATATAATGTACTGATAATACAGGGGTGTACTCACTTATGTTGAGCTCTGTATGTATAATGTACTGATAATACAGGGTTTACTCACTTATACTGAGTCCTGTATATATAATGTACTGATAATACAGGGGTGTACTCACTTATACTGAGCACTGTATATATAATGTACTGATAATACAGGGGGTGTACTCACTTATACTGAGCTCTGTATATATAATGTACTGATAATACAGGGGTGTACTCACTTATACTGAGCTCTGTATATATAATGTACTGATAATACAGGGGGTGTACTCACTTATACTGAGCTCTGTATATATAATGTACTGATAATACAGGGGTGTACTCACTTATGCTGAGCGCTGTATATATAATGTACTGATACTACAGGGGCGTACTCACTTATGTTGAGCACTGTATATATAATGTACTGATAATACAGTGTGTACTCACTTATGCTGAGCCCTGTATATATAATGTACTGATAATACAGGTGTACTCACTTATGCTGAGCACTGTATATATAATGTACTGATAATACAGGGGGTGTACTCACTTATGTTGAGCACTGTATATATAATGTACTGATAATACAGGGGGTGTACTCACTTATGCTGAGCACTGTATATATAATGTACTGATAATACAGGGGTGTACTCACTTATGCTGAGCTCTGTATATATAATGTACTGATAATACAGGGGGTGTACTCACTTATGTTGAGCACTGTATATATAATGTACTGATAATACAGGGGGTGTACTCACTTATGCTGAGCACTGTATATATAATGTACTGATAATACAGGGGTGTACTCACTTACACTGAACACTGTATATATAATGTACTGATAATACAGGGGTGTACTCACTTATGATGAGCACTGTATAGATAATGTACTGATAATACAGGGGTGTACTCACTTACGCTGAACACTGTATATATAATGTACTGATAATACAGGGGTGTACTCACTTATCCTGAGCGCTGTATATATAATGTACTGATAATACAGGGGTGTACTCACTTATGCTGAACACTGTATATATAATGTACTGATAATACAGGGTGTACTCACTTATACTGAGCCCTATATATATAATGTACTGATAATACAGGGGTGTACTCACTTATGTTGAGCACTGTATATATAATGTACTGATAATACAGAGGTGTACTCTCTTATGCTGAGCCCTGTATATATAATGTACTGATAATACAGGGGTGTACTCACTTATGCTGAGCCCTGTATATATAATGTACTGATAATACAGTGGTGTACTCACTTATACTGAGCCCTATATATATAATGTACTGATAATACAGGGGTGTACTCACTTATGTTGAGCACTGTATATATAATGTACTGATAATACAGGGGTGTACTCTCTTATGCTGAGCCCTGTATATATAATGTACTAATAATACAGTGGTGTACTCACTTATGTTGAACACTGTATATATAATGTACTGATAATACAGGGGTGTACTCACTTATGCTGAGCCCTGTATATATAATGTAATGATAATACAGGGGTGTACTCACTTATGCTGAGCCCTGTATATATAATGTACTGATAATACAGGGGTGTACTCACTTATGCTGAGCACTGTATATATAATGTACTGATAATACAGGGGGTGTACTCACTTATGCTGAGCCCTGTATATATAATGTACTGATAATACAGTAGTGTACTCACTTATGCTGAGCCCTGTATATATAATGTACTGATAATACAGGGGTGTACTCACTTATACTGAGCACTGTATATATAATGTACTGATAATACAGGGGTGTACTCACTTATGCTGAGCACTGTATATATAATGTACTGATAATACTGGGGTGTACTCACTTATGCTGAGCACTGTATATATAATGTACTGATAATACAGGGGTGTACTCACTTATGCTGAGCACTGTATATATAATATACTGATAATACCGGGGTGTACTCACTTATGCTGAGCCCTGTATATATAATGTACTGATAATACAGGGGTGTACTCACTTATGCTGAGCGCTGTATATATTATGTACTGATAATACAGGGGTGTACTCACTTATGCTGAGCCCTGTATATATAATGTACTGATAATACAGGGGTGTACTCACTTATGCTGAGCACTGTATATATAATGTACTGATAGTACAGGGGTGTACTCACTTATGCTGAGCACTGTATATATAATGTACTGATAATACAGGGGTGTACTCACTTATGGTGAGCACTGTATATATAATGTACTGATAATACAGGGGTGTACTCACTTATGCTGAGCCCTGTATATATAATGTACTGTTAATACAGGGGTGTACTCACTTATGTTGAGCCCTGTATATATAATGTACTGATAATACAGGGGTGTACTCTCTTATGCTGAGCCCTGTATATATAATGTACTGATAATACAGCGGTGTACTCACTTATGCTGAGCACTGTATATATAATGTACTGATAATACAGGGGTGTACTCACTTATGCTGAGCACTGTAGATATAATGTACTGATAATACAGGGGTGTACTCACTTATGCTGAGCCCTGTATATATAATGTACTGATAATACAGGGGGTGTACTCACTTATGCTGAGCACTGTATATATAATGTACTGATAATACAGGGGTGTACTCACTTATGCTGAGCACTGTATATATAATGTACTGATAATACAGGGGTGTACTCACTTATGCTGAGCCCTGTATATATAATGTACTGATAATACAGGGGGTGTACTCACTTATGGTGAGCACTGTATATATAATGTACTGATAATACAGGGGGTGTACTCACTTATACTGAGCACTGCATATATAATGTACTGATAATACAGGGGTGTACTCACTTATGCTGAGCCCTGTATATATAATGTACTGATAATACAGGGGGTGTACTCACTTATGCTGAGCACTGCATATATAATGTACTGATAATACAGGGGTGTACTCACTTATGCTGAGCACTGTATATTTAATGTACTGATAATACAGGGGTGTACTCACTTATGCTGAGCACTGCATATATAATGTACTGATAATACAGGGGTGTACTCACTTATGCTGAGCACTGTATATATAATGTACTGATAATACAGGGGTGTACTCACTTATGGTGAGCACTGTATATATAATGTACTGATAATACAGGGGTGTACTCACTTATGCTGAGCACTGCATATATAATGTACTGATAATACAGGGGTGTACTCACTTATGCTGAGCACTGTATATATAATGTACTGATAATACAGGGGTGTACTCACTTATGGTGAGCACTGTATATATAATGTACTGATAATACATGGGTGTACTCACTTATGCTGAGCCCTGTATATATAATGTACTGATAATACAGGGGTGTACTCACTTATGCTGAGCACTGTATATATAATGTACTGATAATACAGGGGTGTACTCACTTATGCTGAGCACTGTATATATAATGTACTGATAATACATGGGTGTACTCACTTATGCTGAGCACTGCATATATAATGTACTGATAATACAGGGGTGTACTCAATTATGCTGAGCACTGTATATATAATGTACTGATAATACAGGGGTGTACTCACTTATGGTGAGCACTGTATATATAATGTACTGATAATACATGGGTGTACTCACTTATGCTGAGCCCTGTATATATAATGTACTGATAATACAGGATGTACTCACTTATGCTGAGCACTGTATATATAATGTACTGATAATACAGGGGTGTACTCACTTATGCTGAGCACTGTATATATAATGTACTGATAATACTGGTGTGTACTCACTTATGCTGAGCCCTGTATATATAATGTACTGATAATACAGGGGTGTACTCACTTATGCTGAGCACTGTATATATAATGTACTGATAATACAGGGATGTACTCACTTATGCTGAGCCCTGTATATATAATGTACTGATAATACAGGGGTGTACTCACTTATACTGAGCCCTGTATATATAATGTACTGATAATACAGTGGTGTACTCACTTATACTGAGCGCTGTACATATAATGTACTGATAATACAGGGGTGTACTCACTTATACTGAGCGCTGTACATATAATGTACTGATAATACAGGGGTGTACTCACTTATACTGAGCGCTGTACATATAATGTACTGATAATACAGGGGTGTACTCACTTATACTGAGCGCTGTACATATAATGTACTGATAATACAGGGGTGTACTCACTTATACTGAGCGCTGTACATATAATGTACTGATAATACAGGGGTGTACTCACTTATGCTGAGCGCTGTATATATAATGTACTGATAATACAGGGGTGTACTCACTTATACTGAGCGCTGTACATATAATGTTCTGATAATACAGGGGTGTACTCACTTATACTGAGCACTGTATATATAATGTACTGATAATACAGGGGTGTACTCACTTATGCTGAGCCCTATATATATAATGTACTGATAATACCGGGGTGTACTCACTTATGCTGAGCACTGTATATATAATATACTGATAATACAGGGGTGTACTCACTTATGCTGAGCGCTGTATATATAATGTACAGATAATACAGGGGTGTACTCACTTATGCTGAGCACTGTATATATAATGTACTGATAATACAGGGGTGTACTCACTTATGCTGAGCCCTATATATATAATGTACTGATAATACCGGGGTGTACTCACTTATGCTGAGCACTGTATATATAATATACTGATAATACAGGGGTGTACTCACTTATGCTGAGCGCTGTATATATAATGTACTGATAATACAGGGGTGTACTCACTTATGCTGAGCACTGCATATATAATGTACTGATAATACAGGGGTGTACTCACTTATGCTGAGCACTGTATATATAATGTACTGATAATATATGGGTGTACTCACTTATGCTGAGCACTGTATATATAATGTACTAATAATACTGGGGTGTACTCACTTATGCTGAGCTCTGTATATATAATGTACTGATAATACAGGGGTGTACTCACTTATGCTGAGCACTGCATATATAATGTACTGATAATAAAGGGGTGTACTCACTTATGGTGAGCACTGTATATATAATGTACTGATAATACAGGGGCGTACTCACTTATGGTGAGCACTGTATATATAATGTACTGATAATACAGGGGCGTACTCACTTATGCTGAGCCCTGTATATATAATGTACTGATAATACAGGGGGTGTACTCAGTTATGCTGAGCCCTGTATATATAATGTACTGATAATACAGGGGGTGTACTCAGTTATGCTGAGCCCTGTATATATAATGTACTGATAATACAGGGGTGTACTCAGTTATGCTGAGCACTGTATATATAATGTACTGATAATACAGGGGTGTACTCACTTATACTGAGCCCTGTATATATAATGTACTGATAATACAGGGGTATACTCAGTTATGCTGAGCCCTGTATATATAATGTACTGATAATACAGGGGTGTACTCAGTTATGCTGAGCACTGTATATATAATGTACTGATAATACAGGGGTGTACTCTCTTATACTGAGCCCTGTATATATAATGTACTGATAATACAGGGGGTGTACTTAGTTATGCTGAGCCCTGTATATATAATGTACTGATAATACAGGGGTGTACTCACTTATACTGAGCCCTGTATATATAATGTACTGATAAAAAAGTGGTGTACTCACTTATGCTGAGCACTGTATATATAATGTAATGATAATACAGGGGTGTACTCACTTATGCTGAGCACTGTATATATAATGTAATGATAATACAGGGGTGTACTCACTTATACTGAGCTCTTTATATATAATGTACTGATAATACAGGGGTGTACTCACTTATGCTGAGCACTGTATATATATTGTACTGATAATACAGGGGTGTACTCACTTATGCTGAGCACTGTATATATAATGTACTGATAATACCGGGGTGTACTCACTTATACTTAGCACTGTATATATAATGTACTGATAATACAGGGATGTACTCACTTATGCTGAGCACTGTATATATAATGTACTGATAATACAGGGGTGTACTCACTTATGCTGAGCCCTGTATATATAATGTACTGATAATACAGGGGGTGTACTCACTTATACTGAGCCCTGTATATATAATGTACTGATAATACAGGGGTGTACTCACTTACACTGAGCACTGTATATATAATGTACTGATTATACAGGGGTGTACTCACTTATGCTGAGCCCTGTATATATAATGAACTGATAATACAGGGGTGTACTCACTTATGCTGAGCACTGTATATATAATGTACGGATAATACAGGGGTGTACTCACTTATGCTGAGCACTGTATATATAATGTACTGATAATACAGGGGGTGTGCTCACTTATTCTGAGCTCTGTATATATAATGTACTGATAATACAGGGGTGTACTCTCTTATGCTGAGCCCTGTATATATAATGTACTGATACTACAGGGGTGTACTCACTTATGTTGAGCACTGTATATATAATGTACTGATAATACAGTGGTGTACTCACTTATGCTGAGCACTGTATATATAATGTACTGATAATACAGGGGGTGTACTCACTTATGTTGAGCACTGTATATATAATGTACTGATAATACAGTGGTGTACTCACTTATGCTGAGCATTGTATATATAATGTACTGATAATACAGGGGTGTACTCACTTATACTGAGCCCTGTATATATAATGTACTGATAATACAGGGGTGTACTCACTTATACTGAGCCCTGTATATATAATGTACTGATAATACAGGGGGTGTACTCACTTATGTTGAGCACTGTATATATAATGTACTGATAATACAGTGGTGTACTCACTTATGCTGAGCATTGTATATATAATGTACTGATAATACAGGGGTGTACTCACTTATACTGAGCCCTGTATATATAATGTACTGATAATACAGGGGTGTACTCACTTTTGCTGAGCACTGTATATATAATGTACTGATAATACTGGGGTGTACTCACTTATGCTGAGCACTGTATATATAATGTACTGATAATACAGGGGGTGTGCTCACTTATTCTGAGCTCTCTATATATAATGTACTGATAAGACAGGGGGTGTACTCACTTATGCTGAGCACTGTATATATAATGTACTGATAATACAGGGGTGTACTCACTTATGCTGAGCACTGTATATATAATGTACTGATAATACTGGGGTGTACTCACTTATGCTGAGCCCTGTATATATAATGTACTGATAATACAGGGGTGTACTCACTTATGCTGAGCACTGTATATATAATGTACTGATAATACAGGGGTGTACTCACTTATGCTGAGCACTGTATATATAATGTACTGATAATACAGGGGTGTACTCACTTATGCTGAGCCCTGTATATATAATGTACTGATAATACAGTGGTGTACTCACTTATACTGAGCGCTGTACATATAATGTACTGATAATACAGGGGTGTACTCACTTATACTGAGCGCTGTACATATAATGTACTGATAATACAGGGGTGTACTCACTTATGCTGAGCGCTGTATATATAATGTACTGATAATACAGGGGTGTACTCACTTATACTGAGCGCTGTACATATAATGTACTGATAATACAGGGGTGTACTCACTTATACTGAGCACTGTATATATAATGTACTGATAATACAGGGGTGTACTCACTTATACTGAGCCCTCTATATATAATGTACTGATAATACAGGGGTGTACTCACTTATGCTGAGCCCTGTATATATAATGTACTGATAATACAGTGGTGTACTCACTTATACTGAGCGCTGTACATATAATGTACTGATAATACAGGGGTGTACTCACTTATACTGAGCGCTGTACATATAATGTACTGATAATACAGGGGTGTACTCACTTATACTGAGCGCTGTACATATAATGTACTGATAATACAGGGGTGTACTCACTTATGCTGAGCGCTGTATATATAATGTACTGATAATACAGGGGTGTACTCACTTATACTGAGCGCTGTACATATAATGTACTGATAATACAGGGGTGTACTCACTTATACTGAGCACTGTATATATAATGTACTGATAATACAGGGGTGTACTCACTTATACTGAGCCCTCTATATATAATGTACTGATAATACAGGGGTGTACTCACTTATGCTGAGCCCTGTATATATAATGTACTAATAATACAGTGGTGTACTCACTTATGTTGAGCACTGTATATATAATGTACTGATATTACAGGGGTGTACTCTCTTATGCTGAGCCCTGTATATATAATGTACTAATAATACAGTGGTGTACTCACTTATGTTGAGCACTGTATATATAATGTACTGATAATACAGTGGTGTACTCACTTATGCTGAGCCCTGTATATATAATGTACTAATAATACAGTGGTGTACTCACTTATGCTGAGCACTGTATATATAATGTACTGATAATACAGGGGTGTACTCACTTTTACTGAGCACTGTATATATAATGTACTGATAATGCAGGGGTGTACTCACTTATGCTGAGCCCTGTATATATAATGTACTGATAATACAGGGGGTGTACTCACTTATACTGAGCGCTGTATATATAATGTACTGATAATACAGGGGTGTACTCACTTATGGTGAGCCCTGTATATATAATGTACTGATAATACAGGGGTGTACTCACTTATGCTGAGCCCTGTATATATAATGTACTGATAATACAGGGGTGTACTCACTTATACTGAACCCTGTATATATAATGTACTGATAATACAGGGGGTGTACTCACTTATGTTGAGCACTGTATATATAATGTACTGATAATATAGGGGGTGTACTCACTTATGCTGAGCCCTGTATATATAATGTACTGATAATACAGTGGTGTACTCACTTATGCTGAGCCCTGTATATATAATGTACTGATAATACAGGGGTGTACTCACTTATACTGAGCACTGTATATATAATGTACTGATAATACTGGGGTGTACTCACTTATGCTGAGCACTGTATATATAATGTACTGATAATACAGTGGTGTACTCACTTATGCTGAGCCCTGTATATATAATGTACTGATAATACAGGGGGTGTACTCACTTATGCTGAGCACTGTATATATAATGTACTGATAATACAGGGGGTGTACTCACTTATGCTGAGCCCTGTATATATAAAGTACTGATAATACAGGGGTGTACTCACTTATGCTGAGCGCTGTATATATTATGTACTGATAATACAGGGGTGTACTCACTTATGCTGAGCCCTGTATATATAATGTACTGATAATACAGGGGTGTACTCACTTATGCTGAGCACTGTATATATAATGTACTGATAATACAGGGGTGTACTCACTTATGCTGAGCACTGCATATATAATGTACTGATAATACAGGGGTGTACTCACTTATGCTGAGCACTGTATATATAATGTACTGATAATACAGGGGTGTATTCACTTATGGTGAGCACTGTATATATAATGTACTGATAATACATGGGTGTACTCACTTATGCTGAGCACTGTATATATAATGTACTGATAATACAGGGGTGTACTCACTTATGCTGAGCACTGCATATATAATGTACTGATAATACAGGGGTGTACTCACTTATGCTGAGCACTGCATATATAATGTACTGATAATACAGGGGTGTACTCACTTACGCTGAGCACTGTATATATAATGTACTGATAATACAGGGGTGTACTCACTTATGGTGAGCACTGTATATATAATGTACTGATAATACATGGGTGTACTCACTTATGCTGAGCACTGCATATATAATGTACTGATAATACAGGGGTGTACTCACTTATGCTGAGCACTGTATATATAATGTACTGATAATACAGGGGGTGTACTCACTTATGCTGAGCACTGTATATATAATGTACTGATAATACAGGGGGTGTACTCACTTATGCTGAGCACTGTATATATAATGTACTGATAATACAGGGGTGTACTCACTTATGCTGAGCACTGTATATATAATGTACTGATAATACAGGGGTGTACTCACTTATGCTGAGCACTGTATATATTATGTCCTGAGAATACAGGGGTGTACTCACTTATGGTGAGCGCTGTATATATAATGTACTGATAATACAGGGGTGTACTCACTTATGCTGAGCACTGTATATATAATGTACTGATAATACAGGGGTGTACTCACTTATGCTGAGCACTGTATATATAATGTACTGATAATACATGGGTGTACTCACTTATGCTGAGCACTGTATATATAATGTACTGATAATACAGGGGTGTACTCACTTATGCTGAGCACTGTATATATAATGTACTGATAATACAGGGGTGTACTCACTTATGCTGAGCACTGTATATATAATGTACTGATAATACATGGGTGTACTCACTTATGCTGAGCACTGCATATATAATGTACTGATAATACAGGGGTGTACTCACTTATGCTGAGCACTGCATATATAATGTACTGATAATACAGGGTGTACTCACTTATGCTGAGCACTGTATATATAATGTACTGATAATACTGGGGGTGTGCTCACTTATACTGAGCACTGTATATATAATGTACTGATAATACTGGGGTGTACTCACTTATGCTGAGCTCTGTACATATAATGTACTGATAATACAGGGGTGTACTCACTTATGCTGAGCGCTGTATATATAATGTACTGATAATACAGGGGTGTACTCACTTATACTGAGCGCTGTACATATAATGTACTGATAATACAGGGGTGTACTTACTTATACTGAGCACTGTATATATAATGTACTGATAATACAGGGGTGTACTCACTTATACTGAGCCCTCTATATATAATGTACTGATAATACAGGGGGTGTACTCACTTATACTGAGCGCTGTATATATAATGTACTGATAATACAGGGGTGTACTCACTTATGGTGAGCCCTGTATATATAATGTACTGATAATACAGGGATGTACTCACTTATGCTGAGCACTGTATATATAATGTACTGATAATACAGGGGTGTACTCACTTTTACTGAGCACTGTATATATAATGTACTGATAATGCAGGGGTGTACTCACTTATGCTGAGCCCTGTATATATAATGTACTGATAATACAGGGGGTGTACTCACTTATACTGAGCGCTGTATATATAATGTACTGATAATACAGGGGTGTACTCACTTATGGTGAGCCCTGTATATATAATGTACTGATAATACAGGGGTGTACTCACTTATGCTGAGCCCTGTATATATAATGTACTGATAATACAGGGGTGTACTCACTTATACTGAACCCTGTATATATAATGTACTGATAATACAGGGGGTGTACTCACTTATGTTGAGCACTGTATATATAATGTACTGATAATATAGGGGGTGTACTCACTTATGCTGAGCCCTGTATATATAATGTACTGATAATACAGTGGTGTACTCACTTATGCTGAGCCCTGTATATATAATGTACTGATAATACAGGGGTGTACTCACTTATACTGAGCACTGTATATATAATGTACTGATAATACTGGGGTGTACTCACTTATGCTGAGCACTGTATATATAATGTACTGATAATACAGTGGTGTACTCACTTATGCTGAGCCCTGTATATATAATGTACTGATAATACAGGGGGTGTACTCACTTATGCTGAGCACTGTATATATAATGTACTGATAATACAGGGGGTGTACTCACTTATGCTGAGCCCTGTATATATAAAGTACTGATAATACAGGGGTGTACTCACTTATGCTGAGCGCTGTATATATTATGTACTGATAATACAGGGGTGTACTCACTTATGCTGAGCCCTGTATATATAATGTACTGATAATACAGGGGTGTACTCACTTATGCTGAGCACTGTATATATAATGTACTGATAATACAGGGGTGTACTCACTTATGCTGAGCACTGCATATATAATGTACTGATAATACAGGGGTGTACTCACTTATGCTGAGCACTGTATATATAATGTACTGATAATACAGGGGTGTACTCACTTATGGTGAGCACTGTATATATAATGTACTGATAATACATGGGTGTACTCACTTATGCTGAGCACTGTATATATAATGTACTGATAATACAGGGGTGTACTCACTTATGCTGAGCACTGCATATATAATGTACTGATAATACAGGGGTGTACTCACTTATGCTGAGCACTGCATATATAATGTACTGATAATACAGGGGTGTACTCACTTACGCTGAGCACTGTATATATAATGTACTGATAATACAGGGGTGTACTCACTTATGGTGAGCACTGTATATATAATGTACTGATAATACATGGGTGTACTCACTTATGCTGAGCACTGCATATATAATGTACTGATAATACAGGGGTGTACTCACTTATGCTGAGCACTGTATATATAATGTACTGATAATACAGGGGGTGTACTCACTTATGCTGAGCACTGTATATATAATGTACTGATAATACAGGGGGTGTACTCACTTATGCTGAGCACTGTATATATAATGTACTGATAATACAGGGGTGTACTCACTTATGCTGAGCACTGTATATATAATGTACTGATAATACAGGGGTGTACTCACTTATGCTGAGCACTGTATATATTATGTCCTGAGAATACAGGGGTGTACTCACTTATGGTGAGCGCTGTATATATAATGTACTGATAATACAGGGGTGTACTCACTTATGCTGAGCACTGTATATATAATGTACTGATAATACAGGGGTGTACTCACTTATGCTGAGCACTGTATATATAATGTACTGATAATACATGGGTGTACTCACTTATGCTGAGCACTGTATATATAATGTACTGATAATACAGGGGTGTACTCACTTATGCTGAGCACTGTATATATAATGTACTGATAATACAGGGGTGTACTCACTTATGCTGAGCACTGTATATATAATGTACTGATAATACATGGGTGTACTCACTTATGCTGAGCACTGCATATATAATGTACTGATAATACAGGGGTGTACTCACTTATGCTGAGCACTGCATATATAATGTACTGATAATACAGGGTGTACTCACTTATGCTGAGCACTGTATATATAATGTACTGATAATACTGGGGGTGTGCTCACTTATACTGAGCACTGTATATATAATGTACTGATAATACTGGGGTGTACTCACTTATGCTGAGCTCTGTACATATAATGTACTGATAATACAGGGGTGTACTCACTTATGCTGAGCGCTGTATATATAATGTACTGATAATACAGGGGTGTACTCACTTATACTGAGCGCTGTACATATAATGTACTGATAATACAGGGGTGTACTTACTTATACTGAGCACTGTATATATAATGTACTGATAATACAGGGGTGTACTCACTTATACTGAGCCCTCTATATATAATGTACTGATAATACAGGGGTGTACTCACTTATGCTGAGCCCTGTATATATAATGTACTGATAATACAGGGGTGTACTCTCTTATGCTGAGCCCTGTATATATAATGTACTAATAATACAGTGGTGTACTCACTTATACTGAGCCATCTATATATAATGTACTGATAATACAGGGGTGTACTCACTTATGTTGAGCACTGTATATATAATGTACTGATAATACAGGGGTGTACTCACTTATACTGAACCCTGTATATATAATGTACTGATAATACAGGGGTGTACTCACTTATACTGAGCCCTCTATATATAATGTACTGATAATACAGGGGTGTACTCACTTATGTTGAGCACTGTATATATAATGTACTGATAATACAGGGGTGTACTCACTTATACTGAACCCTGTATATATAATGTACTGATAATACAGGGGGTGTACTCACTTATGTTGAGCACTGTATATATAATGTACTGATAATACAGGGGGTGTACTCACTTATGCTGAGCCCTGTATATATAATGTACTGATAATACAGTGGTGTACTCACTTATGCTGAGCCCTGTATATATAATGTACTGATAATACAGGGGTGTACTCACTTATACTGAGCCCTGTATATATAATGTACTGATAATACTGGGGTGTACTCACTTATGCTGAGCACTGTATATATAATGTACTGATAATACAGGGGTGTACTCACTTATGCTGAGCACTGTATATATAATGTACTGATAATACCGGGGTGTACTCACTTATGTTGAGCCCTGTATATATAAAGTACTGATAATACAGGGTTGTACTCACTTATGCTGAGCGCTGTATATATTATGTACTGATAATACAGGGGTGTACTCACTTATGCTGAGCCCTGTATATATAATGTACTGATAATACAGGGGTGTACTCACTTATGTTGAGCCCTGTATATATAATGTACTGATAATACAGGGGTGTACTCACTTATGCTGAGCCCTGTATATATAATGTACTGATAATACAGGGGTGTACTCACTTATACTCAGCACTGTATATATAATGTACTGATAATACAGGGGTGTACTCACTTATGCTGAGCACTGCATATATAATGTACTGATAATACAGGAGTGTACTCACTTATGCTGAGCACTGTATATATAATGTACTGATAATACAGGGGTGTACTCACTTATGGTGAGCACTGTATATATAATGTACTGATAATACATGGGTGTACTCACTTATGCTGAGCACTGTATATATAATGTACTGATAATACAGGGGTGTACTCACTTATGCTGAGCACTGCATATATAATGTACTGATAATACAGGGGTGTACTCACTTATGCTGAGCACTGTATATATAATGTACTGATAATACAGGGGGTGTACTCACTTATGCTGAACACTGTATATATAATGTACTGATAATACAGGGGTGTACTCACTTATGGTGAGCACTGTATATATAATGTACTGATAATACAGGGGTGTACTCACTTATGCTGAGCCCTGTATATATAATGTACTGATAATACAGGGGTGTACTCTCTTATGCTGAGCCCTGTATGTATAATGTACTGATAATACAGGGGTGTACTCACTTATGCTGAGCCCTGTATATATAATGTACTGATAATACAGGGGTGTACTCACTTATGCTGAGCACTGCATATATAATGTACTGATAATACAGGGGTGTACTCACTTATGCTGAGCACTGTATATATAATGTACTGATAATACAGGGGTGTACTCACTTATGGTGAGCACTGTATATATAATGTACTGATAATACATGGGTGTACTCACTTATGCTGAGCACTGCATATATAATGTACTGATAATACAGGGGTGTACTCACTTATGCTGAGCACTGTATATATAATGTACTGATAATACAGGGGTGTACTCACTTATGCTGAGCACTGTATATATAATATACTGATAATACATGGGTGTACTCACTTATGCTGAGCACTGCATATATAATGTACTGATAATACAGGGGTGTACTCACTTATGCTGAGCACTGTATATATAATGTACTGATAATACAGGGGTGTACTCACTTATGGTGAGCACTGTATATATAATGTACTGATAATATATGGGTGTACTCACTTATGCTGAGCACTGTATATATAATGTACTGATAATACTGGGGTGTACTCACTTATGCTGAGCGCTGTATGTATAATATACTGATAATACATGGGTGTACTCACTTATGCTGAGCACTGCATATATAATGTACTGATAATACAGGGGTGTACTCACTTATGCTGAGCACTGTATATATAATGTACTGATAATACAGGGGTGTACTCACTTATGGTGAGCACTGTATATATAATGTACTGATAATATATGGGTGTACTCACTTATGCTGAGCACTGTATATATAATGTACTGATAATACTGGGGTGTACTCACTTATGCTGAGCACTGCATATATAATATACTGATAATAAAGGGGTGTACTCACTTATGGTGAGCACTGTATATATAATGTACTGATAATACAGGGGCGTACTCACTTATGGTGAGCACTGTATATATAATGTACTGATAATACAGGGGCGTACTCACTGATGCTGAGCCCTGTATATATAATGTACTGATAATACTGGGGTGTACTCACTTATGCTGAGCTCTGTACATATAATGTACTGATAATACAGGGGGTGTACTCACTTATACTGAGTACTGTATATATAATGTACTGATAATACAGGGGTGTACTCACTTATGCTGAGCACTGTATATATAATGTACTGATAATACAGTGGTGTACTCACTTATGCTGAGCCCTGTATATATAATGTACTGATAATACAGGGGTGTACTCACTTATGCTGAGCACTGTATATATAATGTACTGATAATACAGGGGGTGTGCTCACTTATGCTGAGCCCTGTATATATAATGTACTGATAATACAGGGGGTGTACTCAGTTATGCTGAGCCCTGTATATATAATGTACTGATAATACAGGGGGTGTACTCAGTTATGCTGAGCCCTGTATATATAATGTACTGATAATACAGGGGTGTACTCACTTATGCTGAGCCCTGTATATATAATGTACTGATAATACAGGGGGTGTACTCAGTTATGCTGAGCCCTGTATATATAATGTACTGATAATACAGGGGTGTACTCAGTTATGCTGAGCACTGTATATATAATGTACTGATAATACAGGGGTGTACTCACTTATACTGAGCCCTGTATATATAATGTACTGATAATACAGGGGTATACTCAGTTATGCTGAGCCCTGTATATATAATGTACTGATAATACAGGGGTGTACTCAGTTATGCTGAGCACTGTATATATAATGTACTGATAATACAGGGGTGTACTCACTTATACTGAGCCCTGTATATATAATGTACTGATAATACAGGGGGTGTACTTAGTTATGCTGAGCCCTGTATATATAATGTACTGATAATACAGGGGTGTACTCACTTATACTGAGCCCTGTATATATAATGTGCTGATAATTCAGTGGTGTACTCACTTATGCTGAGCACTGTATATATAATGTAATGATAATACAGGGGTGTACTCACTTATACTGAGCTCTTTATATATAATGTACTGATAATACAGGGGTGTACTCACTTATGCTGAGCACTGTATATATAATGTACTGATAATACAGGGGTGTACTCACTTATGCTGAGCACTGTATATATAATGTACTGATAATACAGTGGTGTACTCACTTATACTTAGCACTATATATATAATGTACTGATAATACAGGGATGTACTCACTTATGCTGAGCACTGTATATATAATGTACTGATAATACAGGGGTGTACTCACTTATGCTGAGCCCTGTATATATAATGTACTGATAATACAGGGGGTGTACTCACTTATACTGAGCCCTGTATATATAATGTACTGATAATACAGGGGTGTACTCACTTACACTGAGCACTGTATATATAATGTACTGATTATACAGGGGTGTACTCACTTATGCTGAGCCCTGTATATATAATGAACTGCTAATACAGGGGTGTACTCACTTATGCTGAGCACTGTATATATAATGTACGGATAATACAGGGGTGTACTCACTTATGCTGAGCACTGTATATATAATGTACTGATAATACAGGGGGTGTGCTCACTTATTCTGAGCTCTGTATATATAATGTAATGATAAGACAGGGGGTGTACTCACTTATGTTGAGCACTGTATATATAATGTACTGATAATACAGTGGTGTACTCACTTATGCTGAGCACTGTATATATAATGTACTGATAATACAGGGGGTGTACTCACTTATGTTGAGCACTGTATATGTAATGTACTGATAATACAGTGGTGTACTCACTTATGCTGAGCACTGTATATATAATGTACTGATAATACAGGGGGTGTACTCACTTATGCTGAGACCTGTATATATAATGTACTGATAATACAGGGGGTGTGCTCACTTATTCTGAGCTCTGTATATATAATGTACTGATAAGACAGGGGGTGTACTCACTTATGCTGAGCACTGTATATATAATGTACTGATAATACAGGGGTGTACTCACTTATGCTGAGCACTGTATATATAATGTACTGATAATACTGGGGTGTACTCACTTATGCTGAGCCCTGTATATATAATGTACTGATAATACAGGGGTGTACTCACTTATGCTGAGCACTGTATATATAATGTACTGATAATACAGGGGTGTACTCACTTATGCTGAGCCCTGTATATATAATGTACTGATAATACAGTGGTGTACTCACTTATACTGAGCGCTGTACATATAATGTACTGATAATACAGGGGTGTACTCACTTATACTGAGCGCTGTACATATAATGTACTGATAATACAGGGGTGTACTCACTTATGCTGAGCGCTGTATATATAATGTACTGATAATACAGGGGTGTACTCACTTATACTGAGTGCTGTACATATAATGTACTGATAATACAGGGGTGTACTCACTTATGCTGAGCCCTGTATATGTAATGTACTGATAATACAGGGGTGTACTCACTTATACTGAGCACTGTATATATAATGTACTGATAATACCGGGGTGTACTCACTTATGCTGAGCGCTGTATATATAATGTACTGATAATACAGGGGTGTACTCACTTATACTGAGCACTGTATATATAATGTGCTGATAATACAGGGGTGTACTCACTTATACTGAGCCCTCTATATATAATGTACTGATAATACAGGGGTGTACTCACTTATGCTGAGCCCTGTATATATAATGTACTGATAATACAGGGGTGTACTCACTTATGCTGATCCCTGTATATATAATGTACTGACAATACAGGGGGTGTACTCACTTATGTTGAGCCCTGTATATATAATGTACTGATAATACAGGGGTGTACTCTCTTATGCTGAGCCCTGTATATATAATGTACTAATAATACAGTGGTGTACTCACTTATGTTGAGCCCTGTATATATAATGTACTGATAATACAGGGGTGTACTCACTTATACTGAACCCTGTATATATAATGTACTGATAATACAGGGGGTGTACTCACTTATGTTGAGCACTGTATATATAATGTACTGATAATATAGGAGGTGTACTCACTTATGCTGAGCCCTGTATATATAATGTACTGATAATACAGTGGTGTACTCACTTATGCTGAGCCCTGTATATATAATGTACTGATAATACAGGGGTGTACTCACTTATGCTGAGCCCTATATATAATGTACTGATAATACAGCGGTGTACTCAATTATACTGAGCACTGTATATATAATGTACTGATAATACTGGGGTGTACTCACTTATGCTGAGCACTGTATATATAATGTACTGATAATACAGGGGTGTACTCACTTATGCTGAGCACTGTATATATAATGTACTGATAATACAGGGGTGTACTCACTTATGCTGAGCCCTGTATATATAAAGTACTGATAATACAGGCGTGTACTCACTTATGCTGAGCGCTGTATATATTATGTACTGATAATACAGGGGTGTACTCACTTATACTGAGCCCTGTATATATAATGTACTGATAATACAGCGGTGTACTCACTTATGCTGAGCGCTGTATATATAATGTACTGATAATACAGGGTGTACTCACTTATGCTGAGCCCTGTATATATAATGTACTGATAATACAGGGGTGTACTCACTTATGCTGAGCACTGTATATATAATGTACTGATAATACAGGGGTGTACTCTCTTATGCTGAGCCCTGTATATATAATGTACTAATAATACAGTGGTGTACTCACTTATGTTGAGCACTGTATATATAATGTACTGATAATACAGGGGTGTACTCTCTTATGCTGAGCCCTGTATATATAATGTACTAATAATACAGTGGTGTACTCACTTATGTTGAGCACTGTATATATAATGTACTGATAATACAGGGGTGTACTCACTTATACTGAACCCTGTATATATAATGTACTGATAATACAGGGGGTGTACTCACTTATGTTGAGCACTGTATATATAATGTACTGATAATATAGGGGGTGTACTCACTTATGCTGAGCCCTGTATATATAATGTACTGATAATACAGTGGTGTACTCACTTATGCTGAGCCCTGTATATATAATGTACTGATAATACAGGGGTGTACTCACTTATACTGAGCACTGTATATATAATGTACTGATAATACTGGGGTGTACTCACTTATGCTGAGCCCTGTATATATAATGTACTGATAATACAGTGGTGTACTCACTTATGCTGAGCCCTGTATATATAATGTACTGATAATACAGGGGTGTACTCACTTATACTGAGCACTGTATATATAATGTACTGATAATACTGGGGTGTACTCACTTATGCTGAGCACTGTATATATAATGTACTGATAATACCGGGGTGTACTCACTTATGCTGAGCCCTGTATATATAAAGTACTGATAATACAGGGGTGTACTCACTTATGCTGAGCGCTGTATATATTATGTACTGATAATACAGGGGTGTACTCACTTATGCTGAGCCCTGTATATATAATGTACTGATAATACAGGGGTGTACTCACTTATGCTGAGCACTGTATATATAATGTACTGATAATACAGGGGTGTACTCACTTATGCTGAGCACTGCATATATAATGTACTGATAATACAGGGGTGTACTCACTTATGCTGAGCACTGTATATATAATGTACTGATAATACAGGGGTGTACTCACTTATGGTGAGCACTGTATATATAATGTACTGATAATACATGGGTGTACTCACTTATGCTGAGCACTGTATATATAATGTACTGATAATACAGGGGTGTACTCACTTATGCTGAGCACTGCATATATAATGTACTGATAATACAGGGGTGTACTCACTTATGCTGAGCACTGCATATATAATGTACTGATAATACAGGGGTGTACTCACTTATGCTGAGCACTGTATATATAATGTACTGATAATACAGGGGTGTACTCACTTATGGTGAGCACTGTATATATAATGTACTGATAATACAGGGGTGTACTCACTTATGCTGAGCGCTGTATATATAATGTACTGATAATACAGGGGTGTACTCACTTATACTGAGCGCTGTACATATAATGTACTGATAATACAGGGGTGTACTTACTTATACTGAGCACTGTATATATAATGTACTGATAATACAGGGGTGTACTCACTTATACTGAGCCCTCTATATATAATGTACTGATAATACAGGGGTGTACTCACTTATGCTGAGCCCTGTATATATAATGTACTGATAATACAGGGGTGTACTCTCTTATGCTGAGCACTGTATATATAATGTACTGATAATACAGGGGTGTACTCACTTATGCTGAGCACTGTATATATAATGTACTGATAATACATGGGTGTACTCACTTATGCTGAGCACTGCATATATAATGTACTGATAATACAGGGGTGTACTCACTTATGCTGAGCACTGTATATATAATGTACTGATAATACAGGGGTGTACTCACTTATGCTGAGCACTGTATATATAATGTACTGATAATACTGGGGTGTACTCACTTATGCTGAGCTCTGTACATATAATGTACTGATAATACAGGGGTGTACTCACTTATGCTGAGCGCTGTATATATAATGTACTGATAATACAGGGGTGTACTCACTTATACTGAGCGCTGTACATATAATGTACTGATAATACAGGGGTGTACTTACTTATACTGAGCACTGTATATATAATGTACTGATAATACAGGGGTGTACTCACTTATACTGAGCCCTCTATATATAATGTACTGATAATACAGGGGTGTACTCACTTATGCTGAGCCCTGTATATATAATGTACTGATAATACAGGGGTGTACTCTCTTATGCTGAGCCCTGTATATATAATGTACTAATAATACAGTGGTGTACTCACTTATGTTGAGCACTGTATATATAATGTACTGATAATACAGGGGTGTACTCACTTATACTGAGCACTGTATATATAATGTACTGATAATACAGGGGTGTACTCACTTATACTGAGCACTGTATATATAATGTACTGATAATACAGGGGTGTACTCACTTATACTGAGCTCTGTATATATAATGTACTGATAATACAGGGGTGTACTCACTTATACTGAGCCCTATATATATAATGTACTGATAATACAGGGGGTGTACTCAGTTATGCTGAGCCCTGTATATATAATGTACTGATAATACTGGGGTGTACTCACTTATGCTGAGCTCTGTATATATAATGTACTGATAAGACAGGGGGTGTACTCACTTATGTTGAGCACTGTATATATAATGTACTGATAATACAGTGGTGTACTCACTTATGCTGAGCACTGTATATATAATGTACTGATAATACAGGGGGTGTACTCACTTATGTTGAGCACTGTATATGTAATGTACTGATAATACAGTGGTGTACTCACTTATGCTGAGCACTGTATATATAATGTACTGATAATACAGGGGGTGTACTCACTTATGCTGAGACCTGTATATATAATGTACTGATAATACAGGGGGTGTGCTCACTTATTCTGAGCTCTGTATATATAATGTACTGATAAGACAGGGGGTGTACTCACTTATGCTGAGCACTGTATATATAATGTACTGATAATACAGGGGTGTACTCACTTATGCTGAGCACTGTATATATAATGTACTGATAATACTGGGGTGTACTCACTTATGCTGAGCCCTGTATATATAATGTACTGATAATACAGGGGTGTACTCACTTATGCTGAGCACTGTATATATAATGTACTGATAATACAGGGGTGTACTCACTTATGCTGAGCCCTGTATATATAATGTACTGATAATACAGTGGTGTACTCACTTATACTGAGCGCTGTACATATAATGTACTGATAATACAGGGGTGTACTCACTTATACTGAGCGCTGTACATATAATGTACTGATAATACAGGGGTGTACTCACTTATGCTGAGCGCTGTATATATAATGTACTGATAATACAGGGGTGTACTCACTTATACTGAGTGCTGTACATATAATGTACTGATAATACAGGGGTGTACTCACTTATGCTGAGCCCTGTATATGTAATGTACTGATAATACAGGGGTGTACTCACTTATACTGAGCACTGTATATATAATGTACTGATAATACCGGGGTGTACTCACTTATGCTGAGCGCTGTATATATAATGTACTGATAATACAGGGGTGTACTCACTTATACTGAGCACTGTATATATAATGTGCTGATAATACAGGGGTGTACTCACTTATACTGAGCCCTCTATATATAATGTACTGATAATACAGGGGTGTACTCACTTATGCTGAGCCCTGTATATATAATGTACTGATAATACAGGGGTGTACTCACTTATGCTGATCCCTGTATATATAATGTACTGACAATACAGGGGGTGTACTCACTTATGTTGAGCCCTGTATATATAATGTACTGATAATACAGGGGTGTACTCTCTTATGCTGAGCCCTGTATATATAATGTACTAATAATACAGTGGTGTACTCACTTATGTTGAGCCCTGTATATATAATGTACTGATAATACAGGGGTGTACTCACTTATACTGAACCCTGTATATATAATGTACTGATAATACAGGGGGTGTACTCACTTATGTTGAGCACTGTATATATAATGTACTGATAATATAGGAGGTGTACTCACTTATGCTGAGCCCTGTATATATAATGTACTGATAATACAGTGGTGTACTCACTTATGCTGAGCCCTGTATATATAATGTACTGATAATACAGGGGTGTACTCACTTATGCTGAGCCCTATATATAATGTACTGATAATACAGCGGTGTACTCAATTATACTGAGCACTGTATATATAATGTACTGATAATACTGGGGTGTACTCACTTATGCTGAGCACTGTATATATAATGTACTGATAATACAGGGGTGTACTCACTTATGCTGAGCACTGTATATATAATGTACTGATAATACAGGGGTGTACTCACTTATGCTGAGCCCTGTATATATAAAGTACTGATAATACAGGCGTGTACTCACTTATGCTGAGCGCTGTATATATTATGTACTGATAATACAGGGGTGTACTCACTTATACTGAGCCCTGTATATATAATGTACTGATAATACAGCGGTGTACTCACTTATGCTGAGCGCTGTATATATAATGTACTGATAATACAGGGTGTACTCACTTATGCTGAGCCCTGTATATATAATGTACTGATAATACAGGGGTGTACTCACTTATGCTGAGCACTGTATATATAATGTACTGATAATACAGGGGTGTACTCTCTTATGCTGAGCCCTGTATATATAATGTACTAATAATACAGTGGTGTACTCACTTATGTTGAGCACTGTATATATAATGTACTGATAATACAGGGGTGTACTCTCTTATGCTGAGCCCTGTATATATAATGTACTAATAATACAGTGGTGTACTCACTTATGTTGAGCACTGTATATATAATGTACTGATAATACAGGGGTGTACTCACTTATACTGAACCCTGTATATATAATGTACTGATAATACAGGGGGTGTACTCACTTATGTTGAGCACTGTATATATAATGTACTGATAATATAGGGGGTGTACTCACTTATGCTGAGCCCTGTATATATAATGTACTGATAATACAGTGGTGTACTCACTTATGCTGAGCCCTGTATATATAATGTACTGATAATACAGGGGTGTACTCACTTATACTGAGCACTGTATATATAATGTACTGATAATACTGGGGTGTACTCACTTATGCTGAGCCCTGTATATATAATGTACTGATAATACAGTGGTGTACTCACTTATGCTGAGCCCTGTATATATAATGTACTGATAATACAGGGGTGTACTCACTTATACTGAGCACTGTATATATAATGTACTGATAATACTGGGGTGTACTCACTTATGCTGAGCACTGTATATATAATGTACTGATAATACCGGGGTGTACTCACTTATGCTGAGCCCTGTATATATAAAGTACTGATAATACAGGGGTGTACTCACTTATGCTGAGCGCTGTATATATTATGTACTGATAATACAGGGGTGTACTCACTTATGCTGAGCCCTGTATATATAATGTACTGATAATACAGGGGTGTACTCACTTATGCTGAGCACTGTATATATAATGTACTGATAATACAGGGGTGTACTCACTTATGCTGAGCACTGCATATATAATGTACTGATAATACAGGGGTGTACTCACTTATGCTGAGCACTGTATATATAATGTACTGATAATACAGGGGTGTACTCACTTATGGTGAGCACTGTATATATAATGTACTGATAATACATGGGTGTACTCACTTATGCTGAGCACTGTATATATAATGTACTGATAATACAGGGGTGTACTCACTTATGCTGAGCACTGCATATATAATGTACTGATAATACAGGGGTGTACTCACTTATGCTGAGCACTGCATATATAATGTACTGATAATACAGGGGTGTACTCACTTATGCTGAGCACTGTATATATAATGTACTGATAATACAGGGGTGTACTCACTTATGGTGAGCACTGTATATATAATGTACTGATAATACAGGGGTGTACTCACTTATGCTGAGCGCTGTATATATAATGTACTGATAATACAGGGGTGTACTCACTTATACTGAGCGCTGTACATATAATGTACTGATAATACAGGGGTGTACTTACTTATACTGAGCACTGTATATATAATGTACTGATAATACAGGGGTGTACTCACTTATACTGAGCCCTCTATATATAAAGTACTGATAATACAGGGGTGTACTCACTTATGCTGAGCCCTGTATATATAATGTACTGATAATACAGGGGTGTACTCTCTTATGCTGAGCACTGTATATATAATGTACTGATAATACAGGGGTGTACTCACTTATGCTGAGCACTGTATATATAATGTACTGATAATACATGGGTGTACTCACTTATGCTGAGCACTGCATATATAATGTACTGATAATACAGGGGTGTACTCACTTATGCTGAGCACTGTATATATAATGTACTGATAATACAGGGGTGTACTCACTTATGCTGAGCACTGTATATATAATGTACTGATAATACTGGGGTGTACTCACTTATGCTGAGCTCTGTACATATAATGTACTGATAATACAGGGGTGTACTCACTTATGCTGAGCGCTGTATATATAATGTACTGATAATACAGGGGTGTACTCACTTATACTGAGCGCTGTACATATAATGTACTGATAATACAGGGGTGTACTTACTTATACTGAGCACTGTATATATAATGTACTGATAATACAGGGGTGTACTCACTTATACTGAGCCCTCTATATATAATGTACTGATAATACAGGGGTGTACTCACTTATGCTGAGCCCTGTATATATAATGTACTGATAATACAGGGGTGTACTCTCTTATGCTGAGCCCTGTATATATAATGTACTAATAATACAGTGGTGTACTCACTTATGTTGAGCACTGTATATATAATGTACTGATAATACAGGGGTGTACTCACTTATACTGAGCACTGTATATATAATGTACTGATAATACAGGAGTGTACTCACTTATACTGAGCACTGTATATATAATGTACTGATAATACAGGGGTGTACTCACTTATACTGAGCTCTGTATATATAATGTACTGATAATACAGGGGTGTACTCACTTATACTGAGCCCTATATATATAATGTACTGATAATACAGGGGGTGTACTCAGTTATGCTGAGCCCTGTATATATAATGTACTGATAATACTGGGGTGTACTCACTTATGCTGAGCCCTGTATATATAATGTACTGATAATACAGGGGGTGTACTCACTTATGTTGAGCACTGTATATATAATGTACTGATAATACAGGGGGTGTACTCACTTATGCTGAGCCCTGTATATGTAATGTACTGATAATACAGGGGTGTACTCACTTATACTGAGCACTGTATATATAATGTACTGATAATACCGGGGTGTACTCACTTATGCTGAGCGCTGTATATATAATGTACTGATAATACAGGGGTGTACTCACTTATACTGAGCACTGTATATATAATGTGCTGATAATACAGGGGTGTACTCACTTATACTGAGCCCTCTATATATAATGTACTGATAATACAGGGGTGTACTCACTTATGCTGAGCCCTGTATATATAATGTACTGATAATACAGGGGTGTACTCACTTATGCTGAGCCCTGTATATATAATGTACTGACAATACAGGGGGTGTACTCACTTATGTTGAGCCCTGTATATATAATGTACTGATAATACAGGGGTGTACTCTCTTATGCTGAGCCCTGTATATATAATGTACTAATAATACAGTGGTGTACTCACTTATGTTGAGCTCTGTATATACAATGTACTGATAATACAGGGGTGTACTCACTGATGCTGAGCCCTGTATATATAATGTACTGATAATACAGGGGTGTACTCACTTATACTGAACCCTGTATATATAATGTACTGATAATACAGGGGGTGTACTCACTTATGTTGAGCACTGTATATATAATGTACTGATAATATAGGAGGTGTACTCACTTATGCTGAGCCCTGTATATATAATGTACTGATAATACAGTGGTGTACTCACTTATGCTGAGCCCTGTATATATAATGTACTGATAATACAGGGGTGTACTCACTTATGCTGAGCCCTATATATATAATGTACTGATAATACAGCGGTGTACTCACTTATACTGAGCACTGTATATATAATGTACTGATAATACTGGGGTGTACTCACTTATGCTGAGCACTGTATATATAATGTACTGATAATACAGGGGTGTACTCACTTATGCTGAGCATTGTATATATAATGTACTGATAATACCGGGGTGTACTCACTTATGCTGAGCCCTGTATATATAAAGTACTGATAATACAGGGGTGTACTCACTTATACTGAGCCCTGTATATATAATGTACTGATAATACAGGGGGTGTACTCACTTATGCTGAGCACTGTATATATAATGTACTGATAATACAGGGGTGTACTCACTTATGCTGAGCACTGTATATATAATGTACTGATAATACCGGGGTGTACTCACTTATGCTGAGCCCTGTATATATAAAGTACTGATAATACAGGGGTGTACTCACTTATACTGAGCCCTGTATATATAATGTACTGATAATACAGGGGGTGTACTCACTTATGCTGAGCCCTGTATATATAAAGTACTGATAATACAGGGGTGTACTCACTTATACTGAGCCCTGTATATATAAAGTACTGATAATACAGGGGTGTACTCACTTATGCTGAGCCCTGTATATATAATGTTCTGATAATACAGGGGTGTACTCACTTATGCTGAGCGCTGTATATATTATGTACTGATAATACAGGGGTGTACTCACTTATACTGAGCCCTGTATATATAATGTACTGATAATACAGCGGTGTACTCACTTATGCTGAGCGCTGTATATATAATGTACTGATAATACAGGGTGTACTCACTTATGCTGAGCCCTGTATATATAATGTACTGATAATACAGGGGTGTACTCACTTATGCTGAGCACTGTATATATAATGTACTGATAATACAGGGGTGTACTCTCTTATGCTGAGCCCTGTATATATAATGTACTAATAATACAGTGGTGTACTCACTTATGTTGAGCACTGTATATATAATGTACTGATAATACAGGGGTGTACTCTCTTATGCTGAGCCCTGTATATATAATGTACTAATAATACAGTGGTGTACTCACTTATGTTGAGCACTGTATATATAATGTACTGATAATACAGGGGTGTACTCACTTATACTGAACCCTGTATATATAATGTACTGATAATACAGGGGGTGTACTCACTTATGTTGAGCACTGTATATATAATGTACTGATAATATAGGGGGTGTACTCACTTATGCTGAGCCCTGTATATATAATGTACTGATAATACAGTGGTGTACTCACTTATGCTGAGCCCTGTATATATAATGTACTGATAATACAGAGGTGTACTCACTTATACTGAGCACTGTATATATAATGTACTGATAATACTGGGGTGTACTCACTTATGCTGAGCACTGTATATATAATGTACTGATAATACAGGGGTGTACTCACTTATGCTGAGCACTGTATATATAATGTACTGATAATACCGGGGTGTACTCACTTATGCTGAGCCCTGTATATATAAAGTACTGATAATACAGGGGTGTACTCACTTATGCTGAGCGCTGTATATATTATGTACTGATAATACAGGGGTGTACTCACTTATGCTGAGCCCTGTATATATAATGTACTGATAATACAGGGGTGTACTCACTTATGCTGAGCACTGTATATATAATGTACTGATAATACAGGGGTGTACTCACTTATGCTGAGCACTGCATATATAATGTACTGATAATACAGGGGTGTACTCACTTATGCTGAGCACTGTATATATAATGTACTGATAATACAGGGGTGTACTCACTTATGGTGAGCACTGTATATATAATGTACTGATAATACAGGGGTGTACTCACTTATGCTGAGCACTGCATATATAATGTACTGATAATACAGGGGTGTACTCACTTATGCTGAGCACTGTATATATAATGTACTGATAATACAGGGGTGTACTCTCTTATGCTGAGCCCTGTATATATAATGTACTAATAATACAGTGGTGTACTCACTTATGGTGAGCACTGTATATATAATGTACTGATAATACAGGGGTGTACTCACTTATACTGAACCCTGTATATATAATGTACTGATAATACAGGGGGTGTACTCACTTATGTTGAGCACTGTATATATAATGTACTGATAATACAGGGGGTGTACTCACTTATGCTGAGCCCTGTATATATAATGTACTGATAATACAGTGGTGTACTCACTTATGCTGAGCCCTGTATATATAATGTACTGATAATACAGGGGTGTACTCACTTATACTGAGCACTGTATATATAATGTACTGATAATACTGGGGTGTACTCACTTATGCTGAGCACTGTATATATAATGTACTGATAATACAGGGGTGTACTCACTTATGCTGAGCACTGTATATATAATGTACTGATAATACCGGGGTGTACTCACTTATGCTGAGCACTGTATATATAATGTACTGATAATACCGGGGTGTACTCACTTATGTTGAGCCCTGTATATATAAAGTACTGATAATACAGGGGTGTACTCACTTATGCTGAGCGCTGTATATATTATGTACTGATAATACAGGGGTGTACTCACTTATGCTGAGCCCTGTATATATAATGTACTGATAATACAGGGGTGTACTCACTTATGTTGAGCACTGTATATATAATGTACTGATAATACAGGGGTGTACTCACTTATGGTGAGCACTGTATATATAATGTACTGATAATACATGGGTGTACTCACTTATCCTGAGCACTGTATATATAATGTACTGATAATACAGGGGTGTACTCACTTATGCTGAGCACTGCATATATAATGTACTGATAATACAGGGGTGTACTCACTTATGCTGAGCACTGTATATATAATATACTGATAATACAGGGGTGTACTCACTTATGCTGAGCACTGCATATATAATGTACTGATAATACAGGGGTGTACTCACTTATGCTGAGCACTGCATATATAATGTACTGATAATACAGGGGTGTACTCACTTATGCTGAGCACTGTATATATAATGTACTGATAATACAGGGGTGTACTCACTTATGGTGAGCACTGTATATATAATGTACTGATAATACAGGGGTGTACTCACTTATGCTGAGCACTGCATATATAATGTACTGATAATACAGGGGTGTACTCACTTATGCTGAGCACTGTATATATAATGTACTGATAATACAGGGGTGTACTCACTTATGGTGAGCACTGTATATATAATGTACTGATAATACATGGGTGTACTCACTTATGCTGAGCACTGCATATATAATGTACTGATAATACAGGGGTGTACTCACTTATGCTGAGCACTGTATATATAATGTACTGATAATACAGGGGTGTACTCACTTATGCTGAGCACTGTATATATAATGTACTGATAATACATGGGTGTACTCACTTATGCTGAGCACTGCATATATAATGTACTGATAATACATGGGTGTACTCACTTATGCTGAGCACTGTATATATAATGTACTGATAATACAGGGGTGTACTCACTTATGGTGAGCACTGTATATATAATGTACTGATAATATATGGGTGTACTCACTTATGCTGAGCACTGTATATATAATGTACTGATAATACTGGGGTGTACTCACTTATGCTGAGCACTGCATATATAATGTACTGATAATACAGGGGTGTACTCACTTATGGTGAGCACTGTATATATAATGTACTGATAATACAGGGACGTACTCACTTATGGTGAGCACTGTATATATAATGTACTGATAATACAGGGGCGTACTCACTTATGCTGAGCCCTGTATATATAATGTACTGATAATACAGGGGTGTACTCACTTATGCTGAGCACTGCATATATAATGTACTGATAATAAAGGGGTGTACTCACTTATGGTGAGCACTGTATATATAATGTACTGATAATACAGGGGCGTACTCACTTATGGTGAGCACTGTATATATAATGTACTGATAATACAGGGGCGTACTCACTTATGCTGAGCCCTGTGTATATAATGTACTGATAATACAGGGGGTGTACTCAGTTATGCTGAGCCCTGTATATATAATGTACTGATAATACAGGGGTGTACTCACTTATACTGAGCCCTGTATATATAATGTACTGATAATACAGGGGTATACTCAGTTATGCTGAGCCCTGTATATATAATGTACTGATAATACAGGGGTGTACTCAGTTATGCTGAGCACTGTATATATAATGTACTGATAATACAGGGGTGTACTCACTTATACTGAGCCCTGTATATATAATGTACTGATAATACAGGGGTATACTCAGTTATGCTGAGCCCTGTATATATAATGTACTGATAATACAGGGGTGTACTCAGTTATGCTGAGCACTGTATATATAATGTACTGATAATACAGCGGTGTACTCACTTATACTGAGCCCTGTATATATAATGTACTGATAATACAGGGGGTGTACTTAGTTATGCTGAGCCCTGTATATATAATGTACTGATAATACAGGGGTGTACTCACTTATACTGAGCCCTATATATATAATGTACTGATAATACAGTGGTGTACTCACTTATGCTGAGCACTGTATATATAATGTAATGATAATACAGGGGTGTACTCACTTATGCTGAGCACTGTATATATAATGTAATGATAATACAGGGGTGTACTCACTTATACTGAGCTCTTTATATATAATGTACTGATAATACAGGGGTGTACTCACTTATGCTGAGCACTGTATATATAATGTACTGATAATACAGGGGTGTACTCACTTATGCTGAGCACTGTATATATAATGTACTGATAATACCGGGGTGTACTCACTTATACTTAGCACTGTATATATAATGTACTGATAATACAGGGATGTACTCACTTATGCTGAGCACTGTATATATAATGTACTGATAATACAGGGGTGTACTCACTTATGCTGAGCCCTGTATATATAATGTACTGATAATACAGGGGGTGTACTCACTTATACTGAGCCCTGTATATATAATGTACTGATAATACAGGGGTGTACTCACTTACACTGAGCACTGTATATATAATGTACTGATTATACAGGGGTGTACTCACTTATGCTGAGCCCTGTATATATAATGAACTGATAATACAGGGGTGTACTCACTTATGCTGAGCACTGTATATATAATGTACTGATAATACAGGGGTGTACTCACTTATGCTGAGCACTGTATATATAATGTACTGATAATACTGGGGTGTACTCACTTATGCTGAGCCCTGTATATATAATGTACTGATAATACAGGGGTGTACTCACTTATACTGAGCCCTGTATATATAATGTACTGATAATACAGGGGTGTACTCACTTATGCTGAGCACTGTATATATAATGTACTGATAATACAGGGGTGTACTCACTTATGCTGAGCACTGTATATATAATGTACTGATAATACAGGGGTGTACTCACTTATGCTGAGCACTGTATATATAATGTACTGATAATACAGGGGTGTACTCACTTATGCTGAGCCCTGTATATATAATGTACTGATAATACAGTGGTGTACTCACTTATACTGAGCGCTGTACATATAATGTACTGATAATACAGGGGTGTACTCACTTATACTGAGCGCTGTACATATAATGTACTGATAATACAGTGGAGTACTCACTTATGCTGAGCTCTGTATATATAATATACTGATAATACAGAGGTGTACTCACTTATACTGAGCGCTGTACATATAATGTACTGATAATACAGGGGTGTACTCACTTATACTGAGCACTGTATATATAATGTACTGATAATACAGGGGTGTACTCACTTATACTGAGCCCTCTATATATAATGTACTGATAATACAGGGGTGTACTCACTTATGCTGAGCCCTGTATATATAATGTACTGATAATACAGGGGTGTACTCACTTATGCTGAGCCCTGTATATATAATGTACTGATAATACAGGGGGTGTACTCACTTATGTTGAGCCCTGTATATATAATGTACTGATAATACAGGGGTGTACTCTCTTATGCTGAGCCCTGTATATATAATGTACTAATAATACAGTGGTGTACTCACTTATGTTAAGCACTGTATATATAATGTACTGATAATACAGGGGTGTACTCACTTATACTGAACCCTGTATATATAATGTACTGATAATACAGGGGGTGTACTCACTTATGTTGAGCACTGTATATATAATGTACTGATAATATAGGAGGTGTACTCACTTATGCTGAGCCCTGTATATATAATGTACTGATAATACAGTGGTGTACTCACTTATGCTGAGCCCTGTATATATAATGTACTGATAATACAGGGGTGTACTCACTTATACTGAGCACTGTATATATAATGTACTGATAATACTGGGGTGTACTCACTTATGCTGAGCACTGTATATATAATGTACTGATAATACAGGGGTGTACTCACTTATGCTGAGCACTGTATATATAATGTACTGATAATACCGGGGTGTACTCACTTATGCAGAGCACTGTATATATAATGTACTGATAATACCGGGGTGTACTCACTTATGTTGAGCCCTGTATATATAAAGTACTGATAATACAGGGGTGTACTCACTTATGCTGAGCGCTGTATATATTATGTACTGATAATACAGGGGTGTACTCACTTATGCTGAGCCCTGTATATATAATGTACTGATAATACAGGGGTGTACTCACTTATGTTGAGCACTGTATATATAATGTACTGATAATACAGGGGTGTACTCACTTATGGTGAGCACTGTATATATAATGTACTGATAATACATGGGTGTACTCACTTATCCTGAGCACTGTATATATAATGTACTGATAATACAGGGGTGTACTCACTTATGCTGAGCACTGCATATATAATGTACTGATAATACAGGGGTGTACTCACTTATGCTGAGCACTGTATATATAATATACTGATAATACAGGGGTGTACTCACTTATGCTGAGCACTGCATATATAATGTACTGATAATACAGGGGTGTACTCACTTATGCTGAGCACTGCATATATAATGTACTGATAATACAGGGGTGTACTCACTTATGCTGAGCACTGTATATATAATGTACTGATAATACAGGGGTGTACTCACTTATGGTGAGCACTGTATATATAATGTACTGATAATACAGGGGTGTACTCACTTATGCTGAGCACTGCATATATAATGTACTGATAATACAGGGGTGTACTCACTTATGCTGAGCACTGTATATATAATGTACTGATAATACAGGGGTGTACTCACTTATGGTGAGCACTGTATATATAATGTACTGATAATACATGGGTGTACTCACTTATGCTGAGCACTGCATATATAATGTACTGATAATACAGGGGTGTACTCACTTATGCTGAGCACTGTATATATAATGTACTGATAATACAGGGGTGTACTCACTTATGCTGAGCACTGTATATATAATGTACTGATAATACATGGGTGTACTCACTTATGCTGAGCACTGCATATATAATGTACTGATAATACAGGGGTGTACTCACTTATGCTGAGCACTGTATATATAATGTACTGATAATACAGGGGTGTACTCACTTATGGTGAGCACTGTATATATAATGTACTGATAATATATGGGTGTACTCACTTATGCTGAGCACTGTATATATAATGTACTGATAATACTGGGGTGTACTCACTTATGCTGAGCACTGCATATATAATGTACTGATAATACAGGGGTGTACTCACTTATGGTGAGCACTGTATATATAATGTACTGATAATACAGGGACGTACTCACTTATGGTGAGCACTGTATATATAATGTACTGATAATACAGGGGCGTACTCACTAATGCTGAGCCCTGTATATATAATGTACTGATAATACAGGGGTGTACTCACTTATGCTGAGCACTGCATATATAATGTACTGATAATAAAGGGGTGTACTCACTTATGGTGAGCACTGTATATATAATGTACTGATAATACAGGGGCGTACTCACTTATGGTGAGCACTGTATATATAATGTACTGATAATACAGGGGCGTACTCACTTATGCTGAGCCCTGTGTATATAATGTACTGATAATACAGGGGGTGTACTCAGTTATGCTGAGCCCTGTATATATAATGTACTGATAATACAGGGGTGTACTCACTTATACTGAGCCCTGTATATATAATGTACTGATAATACAGGGGTATACTCAGTTATGCTGAGCCCTGTATATATAATGTACTGATAATACAGGGGTGTACTCAGTTATGCTGAGCACTGTATATATAATGTACTGATAATACAGGGGTGTACTCACTTATACTGAGCCCTGTATATATAATGTACTGATAATACAGGGGTATACTCAGTTATGCTGAGCCCTGTATATATAATGTACTGATAATACAGGGGTGTACTCAGTTATGCTGAGCACTGTATATATAATGTACTGATAATACAGCGGTGTACTCACTTATACTGAGCCCTGTATATATAATGTACTGATAATACAGGGGGTGTACTTAGTTATGCTGAGCCCTGTATATATAATGTACTGATAATACAGGGGTGTACTCACTTATACTGAGCCCTATATATATAATGTACTGATAATACAGTGGTGTACTCACTTATGCTGAGCACTGTATATATAATGTAATGATAATACAGGGGTGTACTCACTTATGCTGAGCACTGTATATATAATGTAATGATAATACAGGGGTGTACTCACTTATACTGAGCTCTTTATATATAATGTACTGATAATACAGGGGTGTACTCACTTATGCTGAGCACTGTATATATAATGTACTGATAATACAGGGGTGTACTCACTTATGCTGAGCACTGTATATATAATGTACTGATAATACCGGGGTGTACTCACTTATACTTAGCACTGTATATATAATGTACTGATAATACAGGGATGTACTCACTTATGCTGAGCACTGTATATATAATGTACTGATAATACAGGGGTGTACTCACTTATGCTGAGCCCTGTATATATAATGTACTGATAATACAGGGGGTGTACTCACTTATACTGAGCCCTGTATATATAATGTACTGATAATACAGGGGTGTACTCACTTACACTGAGCACTGTATATATAATGTACTGATTATACAGGGGTGTACTCACTTATGCTGAGCCCTGTATATATAATGAACTGATAATACAGGGGTGTACTCACTTATGCTGAGCACTGTATATATAATGTACTGATAATACAGGGGTGTACTCACTTATGCTGAGCACTGTATATATAATGTACTGATAATACTGGGGTGTACTCACTTATGCTGAGCCCTGTATATATAATGTACTGATAATACAGGGGTGTACTCACTTATACTGAGCCCTGTATATATAATGTACTGATAATACAGGGGTGTACTCACTTATGCTGAGCACTGTATATATAATGTACTGATAATACAGGGGTGTACTCACTTATGCTGAGCACTGTATATATAATGTACTGATAATACAGGGGTGTACTCACTTATGCTGAGCACTGTATATATAATGTACTGATAATACAGGGGTGTACTCACTTATGCTGAGCCCTGTATATATAATGTACTGATAATACAGTGGTGTACTCACTTATACTGAGCGCTGTACATATAATGTACTGATAATACAGGGGTGTTCTCACTTATACTGAGCGCTGTACATATAATGTACTGATAATACAGGGGAGTACTCACTTATGCTGAGCGCTGTATATATAATATACTGATAATACAGAGGTGTACTCACTTATACTGAGCGCTGTACATATAATGTACTGATAATACAGGGGTGTACTCACTTATACTGAGCACTGTATATATAATGTACTGATAATACAGGGGTGTACTCACTTATACTGAGCCCTCTATATATAATGTACTGATAATACAGGGGTGTACTCACTTATGCTGAGCCCTGTATATATAATGTACTGATAATACAGGGGTGTACTCACTTATGCTGAGCCCTGTATATATAATGTACTGATAATACAGGGGGTGTACTCACTTATGTTGAGCCCTGTATATATAATGTACTGATAATACAGGGGTGTACTCTCTTATGCTGAGCCCTGTATATATAATGTACTAATAATACAGTGGTGTACTCACTTATGTTAAGCACTGTATATATAATGTACTGATAATACAGGGGTGTACTCACTTATACTGAACCCTGTATATATAATGTACTGATAATACAGGGGGTGTACTCACTTATGTTGAGCACTGTATATATAATGTACTGATAATATAGGAGGTGTACTCACTTATGCTGAGCCCTGTATATATAATGTACTGATAATACAGTGGTGTACTCACTTATGCTGAGCCCTATATATATAATGTACTGATAATACAGGGGTGTACTCACTTATGCTGAGCCCTATATATATAATGTACTGATAATACAGCGGTGTACTCACTTATACTGAGCACTGTATATATAATGTACTGATAATACTGGGGTGTACTCACTTATGCTGAGCACTGTATATATAATGTACTGATAATACAGGGGTGTACTCACTTATGCTGAGCACTGTATATATAATGTACTGATAATACCGGGGTGTACTCACTTATGCTGAGCCCTGTATATATAAAGTACTGATAATACAGGGGTGTACTCACTTATGCTGAGCGCTGTATATATTATGTACTGATAATACAGGGGTGTACTCACTTATACTGAGCCCTGTATATATAATGTACTGATAATACAGCGGTGTACTCACTTATGCTGAGCGCTGTATATATAATGTACTGATAATACAGGGGTGTACTCACTTATGCTGAGCCCTGCATATATAATGTACTGATAATACAGGGGTGTACTCACTTATGCTGAGCACTGTATATATAATGTACTGATAATACAGTGGTGTACTCACTTATTCTGAGCACTGTATATATAATGTACTGATAATACAGGGGTGTACTCACTTATGCTGAGCACTGTATATATAATGTACTGATAATACAGGGGTGTACTCACTTATGCTGAGCACTGCATATATAATGTACTGATAATACAGGGGTGTACTCACTTATGCTGAGCACTGTATATATAATGTACTGATAATACAGGGGTGTACTCACTTATGCTGAGCCCTGTATATATAATGTACTGATAATACAGTGGTGTACTCACTTATACTTAGCACTGTATATATAATGTACTGATAATACAGGGATGTACTCACTTATGCTGAGCACTGTATATATAATGTACTGATAATACAGGGGTGTACTCACTTATGCTGAGCCCTGTATATATAATGTACTGATAATACAGGGGGTGTACTCACTTATACTGAGCCCTGTATATATAATGTACTGATAATACAGGGGTGTACTCACTTACACTGAGCACTGTATATATAATGTACTGATTATACAGGGGTGTACTCACTTATGCTGAGCCCTGTATATATAATGAACTGATAATACAGGGGTGTACTCACTTATGGTGAGCACTGTATATATAATGTACTGATAATACATGGGTGTACTCACTTATGCTGAGCACTGCATATATAATGTACTGATAATACAGGGGTGTACTCACTTATGCTGAGCACTGTATATATAATGTACTGATAATACAGGGGTGTACTCACTTATGCTGAGCACTGTATATATAATGTACTGATAATACATGGGTGTACTCACTTATGCTGAGCACTGTATATATAATGTACTGATAATACAGGGGTGTACTCACTTATGCTGAGCACTGTATATATAATGTACTGATAATACAGGGGTGTACTCACTTATGGTGAGCACTGTATATATAATGTACTGATAATACATGGGTGTACTCACTTATGCTGAGCACTGCATATATAATGTACTGATAATATAGGGGTGTACTCACTTATGCTGAGCTCTGTATATATAATGTACTGATAATACAGGGGTGTACTCACTTATGCTGAGCACTGCATATATAATGTACTGATAATAAAGGGGTGTACTCACTTATGGTGAGCACTGTATATATAATGTACTGATAATACAGGGGCGTACTCACTTATGGTGAGCACTGTATATATAATGTACTGATAATACAGGGGCGTACTCACTTATGCTGAACCCTGTATATATAATGTACTGATAATACAGGGGGTGTACTCAGTTATGCTGAGCCCTGTATATATAATGTACTGATAATACAGGGGGTGTACTCAGTTATGCTGAGCCCTGTATATATAATGTACTGATAATACAGGGGTGTACTCACTTATACTGAGCCCTGTATATATAATGTACTGATAATACAGGGGTATACTCAGTTATGCTGAGCCCTGTATATATAATGTACTGATAATACAGGGGTGTACTCAGTTATGCTGAGCACTGTATATATAATGTACTGATAATACAGGGGTGTACTCACTTATACTGAGCCCTGTATATATAATGTACTGATGATGCAGGGGGTGTACTTAGTTATGCTGAGCCCTGTATATATAATGTACTGATAATACAGGGGTGTACTCACTTATACTGAGCCCTGTATATATAATGTACTGATAATACAGTGGTGTACTCACTTATGCTGAGCACTGTATATATAATGTACTGATAATACAGTGGTGTACTCACTTATGCTGAGCACTGCATATATAATGTACTGATAATACAGGGGTGTACTCACTTATGCTGAGCACTGTATATATAATGTAATGATAATACAGGGGTGTACTCACTTATGCTGAGCACTGTATATATAATGTAATGATAATACAGGGGTGTACTCACTTATACTGAGCTCTTTATATATAATGTACTGATAATACAGGGGTGTACTCACTTATGCTGAGCACTGTATATATAATGTACTGATAATACAGGGGTGTACTCACTTATGCTGAGCACTGTATATATAATGTACTGATAATACCGGGGTGTACTCACTTATACTTAGCACTGTATATATAATGTACTGATAATACAGGGATGTACTCACTTATGCTGAGCACTGTATATATAATGTACTGATAATACAGGGGTGTACTCACTTATGCTGAGCCCTGTATATATAATGTACTGATAATACAGGGGGTGTACTCACTTATACTGATCCCTGTATATATAATGTACTGATAATACAGGGGTGTACTCACTTACACTGAGCACTGTATATATAATGTACTGATTATACAGGGGTGTACTCACTTATGCTGAGCCCTGTATATATAATGAACTGATAATACAGGGGTGTACTCACTTACGCTGAGCACTGTATATATAATGTACGGATAATACAGGGGTGTACTCACTTATGCTGAGCACTGTATATATAATGTACTGATAATACAGGGGGTGTGCTCACTTATTCTGAGCTCTGTATATATAATGTACTGATAAGACAGGGGGTGTACTCACTTATGTTGAGCACTGTATATATAATGTACTGATAATTCAGTGGTGTACTCACTTATGCTGAGCACTGTATATATAATGTACTGATAATACAGGGGGTGTACTCACTTATGTTGAGCACTGTATATATAATGTACTGATAATACAGTGGTGTACTCACTTATGCTGAGCACTGTATATATAATGTACTGATAATACAGGGGGTGTACTCACTTATGCTGAGACCTGTATATATAATGTACTGATAATACAGGGGGTGTGCTCACTTATTCTGAGCTCTGTATATATAATGTACTGATAAGACAGGGGGTGTATTCACTTATGCTGAGCACTGTATATATAATGTACTGATAATACAGGGGTGTACTCACTTATGCTGAGCACTGTATATATAATGTACTGATAATACTGGGGTGTACTCACTTATGCTGAGCCCTGTATATATAATGTACTGATAATACAGGGGTGTACTCACTTATGCTGAGCACTGTATATATAATGTACTGATAATACAGGGGTGTACTCACTTATGCTGAGCCCTGTATATATAATGTACTGATAATACAGTGGTGTACTCACTTATGCTGAGCACTGTATATATAATGTACTGATAATACAGGGGGTGTACTCACTTATACTGAGCGCTGTACATATAATGTACTGATAATACAGGGGTGTACTCACTTATACTGAGCGCTGTACATATAATGTACTGATAATACAGGGGTGTACTCACTTATGCTGAGCGCTGTATATATAATGTACTGATAATACAGGGGTGTACTCACTTATACTGAGCGCTGTACATATAATGTACTGATAATACAGGGGTGTACTCACTTATACTGAGCACTGTATATATAATGTACTGATAATACAGGGGTGTACTCACTTATACTGAGCCCTCTATATATAATGTACTGATAATACAGGGGTGTACTCACTTATGCTGAGCCCTGTATATATAATGTACTGATAATACAGGGGTGTACTCACTTATGCTGAGCCCTGTATATATAATGTACTGATAATACAGGGGTGTACTCTCTTATGCTGAGCCCTGTATATATAATGTACTAATAATACAGTGGTGTACTCACTTATGTTGAGCACTGTATATATAATGTACTGATAATACAGGGGTGTACTCTCTTATGCTGAGCCCTGTATATATAATGTACTAATAATACAGTGGTGTACTCACTTATGTTGAGCACTGTATATATAATGTACTGATAATACAGGGGTGTACTCACTTATACTGAACCCTGTATATATAATGTACTGATAATACAGGGGGTGTACTCACTTATGTTGAGCACTGTATATATAATGTACTGATAATATAGAAGGTGTACTCACTTATGCTGAGCCCTGTATATATAATGTACTGATAATACAGTGGTGTACTCACTTATGCTGAGCCCTGTATATATAATGTACTGATAATACAGGGGTGTACTCACTTATGCTGAGCCCTATATATATAATGTACTGATAATACAGCGGTGTACTCACTTATACTGAGCACTGTATATATAATGTACTGATAATACTGGGGTGTACTCACTTATGCTGAGCACTGTATATATAATGTACTGATAATACAGGGGTGTACTCACTTATGCTGAGCACTGTATATATAATGTACTGATAATACAGTGGTGTACTCACTTATGCTGAGCACTGTATATATAATGTACTGATAATACCGGGGTGTACTCACTTATGCTGAGCCCTGTATATATAAAGTACTGATAATACAGGGGTGTACTCACTTATGCTGAGCGCTGTATATATTATGTACTGATAATACAGGGGTGTACTCACTTATACTGAGCCCTGTATATATAATGTACTGATAATACAGCGGTGTACTCACTTATGCTGAGCGCTGTATATATAATGTACTGATAATACAGGGTGTACTCACTTATGCTGAGCCCTGTATATATAATGTACTGATAATACAGGGGTGTACTCACTTATGCTGAGCACTGTATATATAATGTACTGATAATACAGGGGTGTACTCACTTATGCTGAGCACTGCATATATAATGTACTGATAATACAGGGGGTGTACTCACTTATACTGAGCCCTGTATATATAATGTACTGATAATACAGGGGTGTACTCACTTACACTGAGCACTGTATATATAATGTACTGATTATACAGGGGTGTACTCACTTATGCTGAGCCCTGTATATATAATGAACTGATAATACAGGGGTGTACTCACTTATGGTGAGCACTGTATATATAATGTACTGATAATACATGGGTGTACTCACTTATGCTGAGCACTGCATATATAATGTACTGATAATACAGGGGTGTACTCACTTATGCTGAGCACTGTATATATAATGTACTGATAATACAGGGGTGTACTCACTTATGCTGAGCACTGTATATATAATGTACTGATAATACATGGGTGTACTCACTTATGCTGAGCACTGCATATATAATGTACTGATAATACAGGGGTGTACTCACTTATGCTGAGCACTGTATATATAATGTACTGATAATACAGGGGTGTACTCACTTATGGTGAGCACTGTATATATAATGTACTGATAATACATGGGTGTACTCACTTATGCTGAGCACTGCATATATAATGTACTGATAATATAGGGGTGTACTCACTTATGCTGAGCTCTGTATATATAATGTACTGATAATACAGGGGTGTACTCACTTATGCTGAGCACTGCATATATAATGTACTGATAATAAAGGGGTGTACTCACTTATGGTGAGCACTGTATATATAATGTACTGATAATACAGGGGCGTACTCACTTATGGTGAGCACTGTATATATAATGTACTGATAATACAGGGGCGTACTCACTTATGCTGAACCCTGTATATATAATGTACTGATAATACAGGGGGTGTACTCAGTTATGCTGAGCCCTGTATATATAATGTACTGATAATACAGGGGGTGTACTCAGTTATGCTGAGCCCTGTATATATAATGTACTGATAATACAGGGGTGTACTCACTTATACTGAGCCCTGTATATATAATGTACTGATAATACAGGGGTATACTCAGTTATGCTGAGCCCTGTATATATAATGTACTGATAATACAGGGGTGTACTCAGTTATGCTGAGCACTGTATATATAATGTACTGATAATACAGGGGTGTACTCACTTATACTGAGCCCTGTATATATAATGTACTGATGATGCAGGGGGTGTACTTAGTTATGCTGAGCCCTGTATATATAATGTACTGATAATACAGGGGTGTACTCACTTATACTGAGCCCTGTATATATAATGTACTGATAATACAGTGGTGTACTCACTTATGCTGAGCACTGTATATATAATGTACTGATAATACAGTGGTGTACTCACTTATGCTGAGCACTGCATATATAATGTACTGATAATACAGGGGTGTACTCACTTATGCTGAGCACTGTATATATAATGTAATGATAATACAGGGGTGTACTCACTTATGCTGAGCACTGTATATATAATGTAATGATAATACAGGGGTGTACTCACTTATACTGAGCTCTTTATATATAATGTACTGATAATACAGGGGTGTACTCACTTATGCTGAGCACTGTATATATAATGTACTGATAATACAGGGGTGTACTCACTTATGCTGAGCACTGTATATATAATGTACTGATAATACCGGGGTGTACTCACTTATACTTAGCACTGTATATATAATGTACTGATAATACAGGGATGTACTCACTTATGCTGAGCACTGTATATATAATGTACTGATAATACAGGGGTGTACTCACTTATGCTGAGCCCTGTATATATAATGTACTGATAATACAGGGGGTGTACTCACTTATACTGAGCCCTGTATATATAATGTACTGATAATACAGGGGTGTACTCACTTACACTGAGCACTGTATATATAATGTACTGATTATACAGGGGTGTACTCACTTATGCTGAGCCCTGTATATATAATGAACTGATAATACAGGGGTGTACTCACTTACGCTGAGCACTGTATATATAATGTACGGATAATACAGGGGTGTACTCACTTATGCTGAGCACTGTATATATAATGTACTGATAATACAGGGGGTGTGCTCACTTATTCTGAGCTCTGTATATATAATGTACTGATAAGACAGGGGGTGTACTCACTTATGTTGAGCACTGTATATATAATGTACTGATAATTCAGTGGTGTACTCACTTATGCTGAGCACTGTATATATAATGTACTGATAATACAGGGGGTGTACTCACTTATGTTGAGCACTGTACATATAATGTACTGATAATACAGTGGTGTACTCACTTATGCTGAGCACTGTATATATAATGTACTGATAATACAGGGGGTGTACTCACTTATGCTGAGACCTGTATATATAATGTACTGATAATACAGGGGGTGTGCTCACTTATTCTGAGCTCTGTATATATAATGTACTGATAAGACAGGGGGTGTATTCACTTATGCTGAGCACTGTATATATAATGTACTGATAATACAGGGGTGTACTCACTTATGCTGAGCACTGTATATATAATGTACTGATAATACTGGGGTGTACTCACTTATGCTGAGCCCTGTATATATAATGTACTGATAATACAGGGGTGTACTCACTTATGCTGAGCACTGTATATATAATGTACTGATAATACAGGGGTGTACTCACTTATGCTGAGCCCTGTATATATAATGTACTGATAATACAGTGGTGTACTCACTTATGCTGAGCACTGTATATATAATGTACTGATAATACAGGGGGTGTACTCACTTATACTGAGCGCTGTACATATAATGTACTGATAATACAGGGGTGTACTCACTTATACTGAGCGCTGTACATATAATGTACTGATAATACAGGGGTGTACTCACTTATGCTGAGCGCTGTATATATAATGTACTGATAATACAGGGGTGTACTCACTTATACTGAGCGCTGTACATATAATGTACTGATAATACAGGGGTGTACTCACTTATACTGAGCACTGTATATATAATGTACTGATAATACAGGGGTGTACTCACTTATACTGAGCCCTCTATATATAATGTACTGATAATACAGGGGTGTACTCACTTATGCTGAGCCCTGTATATATAATGTACTGATAATACAGGGGTGTACTCACTTATGCTGAGCCCTGTATATATAATGTACTGATAATACAGGGGTGTACTCTCTTATGCTGAGCCCTGTATATATAATGTACTAATAATACAGTGGTGTACTCACTTATGTTGAGCACTGTATATATAATGTACTGATAATACAGGGGTGTACTCTCTTATGCTGAGCCCTGTATATATAATGTACTAATAATACAGTGGTGTACTCACTTATGTTGAGCACTGTATATATAATGTACTGATAATACAGGGGTGTACTCACTTATACTGAACCCTGTATATATAATGTACTGATAATACAGGGGGTGTACTCACTTATGTTGAGCACTGTATATATAATGTACTGATAATATAGAAGGTGTACTCACTTATGCTGAGCCCTGTATATATAATGTACTGATAATACAGTGGTGTACTCACTTATGCTGAGCCCTGTATATATAATGTACTGATAATACAGGGGTGTACTCACTTATGCTGAGCCCTATATATATAATGTACTGATAATACAGCGGTGTACTCACTTATACTGAGCACTGTATATATAATGTACTGATAATACTGGGGTGTACTCACTTATGCTGAGCACTGTATATATAATGTACTGATAATACAGGGGTGTACTCACTTATGCTGAGCACTGTATATATAATGTACTGATAATACAGTGGTGTACTCACTTATGCTGAGCACTGTATATATAATGTACTGATAATACCGGGGTGTACTCACTTATGCTGAGCCCTGTATATATAAAGTACTGATAATACAGGGGTGTACTCACTTATGCTGAGCGCTGTATATATTATGTACTGATAATACAGGGGTGTACTCACTTATACTGAGCCCTGTATATATAATGTACTGATAATACAGCGGTGTACTCACTTATGCTGAGCGCTGTATATATAATGTACTGATAATACAGGGTGTACTCACTTATGCTGAGCCCTGTATATATAATGTACTGATAATACAGGGGTGTACTCACTTATGCTGAGCACTGTATATATAATGTACTGATAATACAGGGGTGTACTCACTTATGCTGAGCACTGCATATATAATGTACTGATAATACAGGGGTGTACTCACTTTTGCTGAGCACTGCATATATAATGTACTGATAATACAGGGGTGTACTCACTTATGCTGAGCACTGTATATATAATGTACTGATAATACAGGGGTGTACTCACTTATGTTGAGCACTGTATATATAATGTACTGATAATACAGGGGTGTACTCACTTATGCTGAGCACTGCATATATAATGTACTGATAATACAGGGGTGTACTCACTTATGCTGAGCACTGTATATATAATGTACTGATAATACAGGGGTGTACTCACTTATGCTGAGCACTGTATATATAATGTACTGATAATACATGGGTGTACTCACTTATGCTGAGCACTGCATATATAATGTACTGATAATACAGGGGTGTACTCACTTATGCTGAGCACTGTATATATAATGTACTGATAATACAGGGGTGTACTCACTTATGGTGAGCACTGTATATATAATGTACTGATAATACATGGGTGTACTCACTTATGCTGAGCACTGCATATATAATGTACTGATAATACAGGGGTGTACTCACTTATGCTGAGCACTGTATATATAATGTACTGATAATACAGGGGTGTACTCACTTATGCTGAGCACTGTATATATAATGTACTGATAATACATGGGTGTACTCACTTATGCTGAGCACTGCATATATAATGTACTGATAATACAGGGGTGTACTCACTTATGCTGAGCACTGTATATATAATGTACTGATAATACAGGGGTGTACTCACTTATGGTGAGCACTGTATATATAATGTACTGATAATACAGGGGTGTACTCACTTATGCTGAGCTCTGTATATATAATGTACGGATAATACAGGGGTGTACTCACTTATGCTGAGCACTGTATATATAATGTACTGATAATACTGGGGTGTACTCACTTATACTGAGCGCTGTACATATAATGTACTGATAATACAGGGGTGTACTCACTTATGCTGAGCACTGTATATATAATGTACTGATAATACATGGGTGTACTCACTTATGCTGAGCACTGCATATATAATGTACTGATAATACAGGGGTGTACTCACTTATGCTGAGCACTGTATATATAATGTACTGATAATACAGGGGTGTACTCACTTATGTTGAGCACTGTATATATAATGTACTGATAATACATGGGTGTACTCACTTATGCTGAGCTCTGTATATATAATGTACGGATAATACAGGGGTGTACTCACTTATGCTGAGCACTGTATATATAATGTACTGATAATACTGGGGTGTACTCACTTATGCTGAGCTCTGTACATATAATGTACTGATAATACAGGGGTGTACTCACTTATGCTGAGCGCTGTATATATAATGTACTGATAATACAGGGGTGTACTCACTTATACTGAGCGCTGTACATATAATGTACTGATAATACAGGGGTGTACTCACTTTTACTGAGCACTGTATATATAATGTACTGATAATACGGGGGTGTACTCACTTATACTGAGCCCTCTATATATAATGTACTGATAATACAGGGGTGTACTCACTTATGCTGAGCCCTGTATATATAATGTACTGATAATACAGGGGTGTACTCACTTATACTGAGCCCTCTATATATAATGTACTGATAATACAGGGGTGTACTCACTTATGCTGAGCCCTGTATATATAATGTACTGATAATACAGGGGTGTACTCACTTATGCTGAGCCCTGTATATATAATGTACTGATAATACAGGGGTGTACTCTCTTATGCTGAGCCCTGTATATATAATGTACTAATAATACAGTGGTGTACTCACTTATGTTGAGCACTGTATATATAATGTACTGATAATACAGGGGTGTACTCACTTATGCTGAGCACTGTATATATAATGTACTGATAATACAGGGGTGTACTCACTTATGCTGAGCACTGCATATATAATGTACTGATAATACAGGGGTGTACTCACTTATGCTGAGCACTGTATATATAATGTACTGATAATACAGGGGTGTACTCACTTATGGTGAGCACTGTATATATAATGTACTGATAATACATGGGTGTACTCACTTATGCTGAGCACTGTATATATAATGTACTGATAATACAGGGGTGTACTCACTTATGCTGAGCACTGCATATATAATGTACTGATAATACAGGGGTGTACTCACTTATGCTGAGCACTGCATATATAATGTACTGATAATACAGGGGTGTACTCACTTATGCTGAGCACTGTATATATAATGTACTGATAATACAGGGGTGTACTCACTTATGCTGAGCACTGTATATATAATGTACTGATAATACAGGGGTGTACTCACTTATGCTGAGCACTGCATATATAATGTACTGATAATACAGGGGTGTACTCACTTATGCTGAGCACTGTATATATAATGTACTGATAATACAGGGGTGTACTCACTTATGGTGAGCACTGTATATATAATGTACTGATAATACATGGGTGTACTCACTTATGCTGAGCACTGCATATATAATGTACTGATAATACAGGGGTGTACTCACTTATGCTGAGCACTGTATATATAATGTACTGATATTACAGGGGTGTACTCACTTATGCTGAGCACTGTATATATAATGTACTGATAATACATGGGTGTACTCACTTATGCTGAGCACTGCATATATAATGTACTGATAATACAGGGGTGTACTCACTTATGCTGAGCACTGTATATATAATGTACTGATAATACAGGGGTGTACTCACTTATGGTGAGCACTGTATATATAATGTACTGATAATACATGGGTGTACTCACTTATGCTGAGCACTGCATATATAATGTACTGATAATACAGGGGTGTACTCACTTATGCTGAGCACTGTATATATAATGTACTGATAATACAGGGGTGTACTCACTTATGCTGAGCACTGTATATATAATGTACTGATAATACATGGGTGTACTCACTTATGCTGAGCACTGCATATATAATGTACTGATAATACAGGGGTGTACTCACTTATGCTGAGCACTGTATATATAATGTACTGATAATACAGGGGTGTACTCACTTATGGTGAGCACTGTATATATAATGTACTGATAATACATGGGTGTACTCACTTATGCTGAGCTCTGTATATATAATGTACGGATAATACAGGGGTGTACTCACTTATGCTGAGCACTGTATATATAATGTACTGATAATACTGGGGTGTACTCACTTATACTGAGCGCTGTACATATAATGTACTGATAATACAGGGGTGTACTCACTTATGCTGAGCACTGTATATATAATGTACTGATAATACATGGGTGTACTCACTTATGCTGAGCACTGCATATATAATGTACTGATAATACAGGGGTGTACTCACTTATGCTGAGCACTGTATATATAATGTACTGATAATACAGGGGTGTACTCACTTATGTTGAGCACTGTATATATAATGTACTGATAATACATGGGTGTACTCACTTATGCTGAGCTCTGTATATATAATGTACGGATAATACAGGGGTGTACTCACTTATGCTGAGCACTGTATATATAATGTACTGATAATACTGGGGTGTACTCACTTATGCTGAGCTCTGTACATATAATGTACTGATAATACAGGGGTGTACTCACTTTTACTGAGCACTGTATATATAATGTACTGATAATACAGGGGTGTACTCACTTATACTGAGCCCTCTATATATAATGTACTGATAATACAGGGGTGTACTCACTTATGCTGAGCCCTGTATATATAATGTACTGATAATACAGGGGTGTACTCACTTATACTGAGCCCTCTATATATAATGTACTGATAATACAGGGGTGTACTCACTTATGCTGAGCCCTGTATATATAATGTACTGATAATACAGGGGTGTACTCACTTATGCTGAGCCCTGTATATATAATGTACTGATAATACAGGGGTGTACTCTCTTATGCTGAGCCCTGTATATATAATGTACTAATAATACAGTGGTGTACTCACTTATGTTGAGCACTGTATATATAATGTACTGATAATACAGGGGTGTACTCACTTATGCTGAGCACTGTATATATAATGTACTGATAATACAGGGGTGTACTCACTTATGCTGAGCACTGCATATATAATGTACTGATAATAAAGGGGTGTACTCACTTATGCTGAGCACTGTATATATAATGTACTGATAATACAGGGGTGTACTCACTTATGGTGAGCACTGTATATATAATGTACTGATAATACATGGGTGTACTCACTTATGCTGAGCACTGTATATATAATGTACTGATAATACAGGGGTGTACTCACTTATGCTGAGCACTGCATATATAATATACTGATAATACAGGGGTGTACTCACTTATGCTGAGCACTGCATATATAATGTACTGATAATACAGGGGTGTACTCACTTATGCTGAGCACTGTATATATAATGTACTGATAATACAGGGGTGTACTCACTTATGGTGAGCACTGTATATATAATGTACTGATAATACATGGGTGTACTCACTTATGCTGAGCACTGTATATATAATGTACTGATAATACAGGGGTGTACTCACTTATGCTGAGCACTGCATATATAATGTACTGATAATACAGGGGTGTACTCACTTATGCTGAGCACTGCATATATAATGTACTGATAATACAGGGGTGTACTCACTTATGCTGAGCCCTGTATATATAATGTACTGATAATACAGGGGTGTACTCACTTATGCTGAGCACTGTATATATAATGTACTGATAATACAGGGGTGTACTCACTTATGCTGAGCACTGCATATATAATGTACTGATAATACAGGGGTGTACTCACTTATGCTGAGCACTGTATATATAATGTACTGATAATACAGGGGTGTACTCACTTATGGTGAGCACTGTATATATAATGTACTGATAATACAGGGGTGTACTCACTTATGGTGAGCACTGTATATATAATGTACTGATAATACAGGGGTGTACTCACTTATGCTGAGCCCTGTATATATAATGTACTGATAATACAAGGGTGTACTCACTTATGCTGAGCGCTGTATATATAATGTACTGATACTACAGGGGTGTACTCACTTATGCTGAGCACTGTATATATAATGTACTGATAATACAGGGGTGTACTCACTTATGGTGAGCACTGTATATATAATGTACTGATAATACATGGGTGTACTCACTTATGCTGAGCACTGCATATATAATGTACTGATAATACAGGGGTGTACTCACTTATGCTGAGCACTGTATATATAATGTACTGATAATACAGGGGTGTACTCACTTATGCTGAGCACTGTATATATAATGTACTGATAATACATGGGTGTACTCACTTATGCTGAGCACTGCATATATAATGTACTGATAATACAGGGGTGTACTCACTTATGCTGAGCACTGTATATATAATGTACTGATAATACAGGGGTGTACTCACTTATGGTGAGCACTGTATATATAATGTACTGATAATACATGGGTGTACTCACTTATGCTGAGCACTGCATATATAATGTACTGATAATACAGGGGTGTACTCACTTATGCTGAGCACTGTATATATAATGTACTGATAATACAGGGGTGTACTCACTTATGCTGAGCACTGTATATATAATGTACTGATAATACATGGGTGTACTCACTTATGCTGAGCACTGCATATATAATGTACTGATAATACAGGGGTGTACTCACTTATGCTGAGCACTGTATATATAATGTACTGATAATACAGGGGTGTACTCACTTATGGTGAGCACTGTATATATAATGTACTGATAATACATGGGTGTACTCACTTATGCTGAGCTCTGTATATATAATGTACGGATAATACAGGGGTGTACTCACTTATGCTGAGCACTGTATATATAATGTACTGATAATACTGGGGTGTACTCACTTATACTGAGCGCTGTACATATAATGTACTGATAATACAGGGGTGTACTCACTTATGCTGAGCACTGTATATATAATGTACTGATAATACATGGGTGTACTCACTTATGCTGAGCACTGCATATATAATGTACTGATAATACAGGGGTGTACTCACTTATGCTGAGCACTGTATATATAATGTACTGATAATACAGGGGTGTACTCACTTATGTTGAGCACTGTATATATAATGTACTGATAATACATGGGTGTACTCACTTATGCTGAGCTCTGTATATATAATGTACGGATAATACAGGGGTGTACTCACTTATGCTGAGCACTGTATATATAATGTACTGATAATACTGGGGTGTACTCACTTATGCTGAGCTCTGTACATATAATGTACTGATAATACAGGGGTGTACTCACTTTTACTGAGCACTGTATATATAATGTACTGATAATACAGGGGTGTACTCACTTATACTGAGCCCTCTATATATAATGTACTGATAATACAGGGGTGTACTCACTTATGCTGAGCCCTGTATATATAATGTACTGATAATACAGGGGTGTACTCACTTATACTGAGCCCTCTATATATAATGTACTGATAATACAGGGGTGTACTCACTTATGCTGAGCCCTGTATATATAATGTACTGATAATACAGGGGTGTACTCACTTATGCTGAGCCCTGTATATATAATGTACTGATAATACAGGGGTGTACTCTCTTATGCTGAGCCCTGTATATATAATGTACTAATAATACAGTGGTGTACTCACTTATGTTGAGCACTGTATATATAATGTACTGATAATACAGGGGTGTACTCACTTATGCTGAGCACTGTATATATAATGTACTGATAATACAGGGGTGTACTCACTTATGCTGAGCACTGCATATATAATGTACTGATAATACAGGGGTGTACTCACTTATGCTGAGCACTGTATATATAATGTACTGATAATACAGGGGTGTACTCACTTATGGTGAGCACTGTATATATAATGTACTGATAATACATGGGTGTACTCACTTATGCTGAGCACTGTATATATAATGTACTGATAATACAGGGGTGTACTCACTTATGCTGAGCACTGCATATATAATGTACTGATAATACAGGGGTGTACTCACTTATGCTGAGCACTGCATATATAATGTACTGATAATACAGGGGTGTACTCACTTATGCTGAGCACTGTATATATAATGTACTGATAATACAGGGGTGTACTCACTTATGGTGAGCACTGTATATATAATGTACTGATAATACATGGGTGTACTCACTTATGCTGAGCACTGTATATATAATGTACTGATAATACAGGGGTGTACTCACTTATGCTGACCACTGCATATATAATGTACTGATAATACAGGGGTGTACTCACTTATGCTGAGCACTGCATATATAATGTACTGATAATACAGGGGTGTACTCACTTATGCTGAGCCCTGTATATATAATGTACTGATAATACAGGGGTGTACTCACTTATGCTGAGCACTGTATATATAATGTACTGATAATACAGGGGTGTACTCACTTATGCTGAGCACTGCATATATAATGTACTGATAATACAGGGGTGTACTCACTTATGCTGAGCACTGTATATATAATGTACTGATAATACAGGGGTGTACTCACTTATGGTGAGCACTGTATATATAATGTACTGATAATACAGGGGTGTACTCACTTATGCTGAGCCCTGTATATATAATGTACTGATAATACAGGGGTGTACTCACTTATGCTGAGCGCTGTATATATAATGTACTGATACTACAGGGGTGTACTCACTTATGCTGAGCACTGTATATATAATGTACTGATAATACAGGGGGTGTACTCACTTATGCTGAGCACTGTATATATAATGTACTGATAATACAGGGGTGTACTCACTTATGCTGAGCACTGTATATATAATGTACTGATAATACAGGGGTGTACTCACTTATGCTGAGCACTGTATATATAATGTACTGATAATACAGGGTGTACTCACTTATTCTGAGCTCTGTATATATAATGTACTGATAATACAGGGTGTACTCACTTATGTTGAGCACTGTATATATAATGTACTGATAATACAGGGTGTACTCACTTATGTTGAGCACTGTATATATAATGTACTGATAATACAGGGTGTACTCACTTATTCTGAGCTCTGTATATATAATGTACTGATAATACAGTGGTGTACTCACTTATGCTGAGCACTGTATATATAATGTACTGATAATACAGGGGTGTACTCACTTATGCTGAGCACTGTATATATAATGTACTGATAATACAGGGGTGTACTCACTTATACTGAGCCCTGTATATATAATGTACTGATAATACAGGGGTGTACTCACTTATGCTGAGCACTGTATATATAATGTACTGATAATACAGGGGTGTACTCACTTATGCTGAGCACTGTATATATAATGTACTGATACTACAGGGGTGTACTCACTTATACTGAGTCCTGTATATATAATGTACTGATAATACAGGGGGTGTACTCACTTATGCTGAGCTCTATATATATAATGTACTGATAATACCGGGGGTGTACTCACTTATACTGAGCCCTGTATATATAATGTACTGATAATACTGGGGTGTACTCACTTATGCTGAGCACTGTATATATAATGTACTGATAATACAGGGGGTGTACTCACTTATGCTGAGCACTGTATATATAATGTACTGATAATACAGGGGGTGTACTCACTTATGCTGAGCCCTGTATATATAATGTACTGATAATACAGTGGTGTACTCACTTATGCTGAGCACTGTATATATAATGTACTGATAATACAGGGGTGTACTCACTTATGCTGAGCACTGTATATATAATGTACTGATAATACAGGGTGTACTCACTTATACTGAGCCCTGTATATATAATGTACTGATAATACAGAGGTGTACTCAATTATGCTGAGCGCTGTATATATAACGTACTGATAATACAGGGGTGTACTCACTTATGCTGAGCCCTGTATATATATTGTACTGATAATACTGGGGGTGTACTCACTTATGCTGAGCGCTGTATATATAATGTACTGATAATACAGGGGTGTACTCACTTGTGCTGAGCACTGTATATATAATGTACTGATAATACAGGGGTGTACTCACTTATGCTGAGCCCTGTATATATAATATACTGATAATACAGGGGTGTACTCACTTATGCTGAGCCCTATATATAAAGTACTGATAATACAGGGGTGTACTCACTTATGCTGAGCGCTGTATATATAATGTACTGATAATACAGGGGTGTACTCACTTATGCTGAGCCCTGTATATATAATGTACTGATAATACAATGGTGTACTCACTTATGCTGAGCCCTGTATATATAATGTACTGATAATACAGGGGTGTACTCACTTATGCTGAGCACTGTATATATAATGTACTGATAATACAGTGGTGTACTCACTTATGCTGAGCACTGTATATATAATGTACTGATACTACAGGGGTGTACTCACTTATACTGAGCCCTGTATATATAATGTACTGATAATATAGGGGTGTACTCACTTATGCTGAGCGCTGTATATATAATGTACTGATAATACAGGGGTGTACTCACTTATGCTGAGCACTGTATATATAATGTACTGATAATACCGGGGTGTACTCACTTATGCTGAGCACTGTATATATAATGTACTGATAATACAGGGGTGTACTCACTTATACTGAGCCCTGTATATATAAAGTACTGATAATACAGGGGTGTACTCACTTATGCTGAGCGCTGTATATATAATGTACTGATACTACAGGGGTGTACTCACTTATGCTGAGCACTGTATATATAATGTACTGATAATACAGGGTGTGTACTCACTTATGCTGAGCACTGTATATATAATGTACTGATAATACAGGGTGTACTCACTTATTCTGAGCTCTGTATATATAATGTACTGATAATACAGGGTGTACTTACTTATGTTGAGCACTGTATATATAATGTACTGATAATACAGGGTGTACTCACTTATGTTGAGCACTGTATATATAATGTACTGATAATACAGGGTGTACTCACTTATTCTGAGCTCTGTATATATAATGTACTGATAATACAGGGTGTACTCACTTATGTTGAGCACTGTATATATAATGTACTGATAATACAGGGTGTACTCACTTATGCTGAGCACTGTATATATAATGTACTGATAATACAGGGTGTACTCACTTATTCTGAGCTCTGTATATATAATGTACTGATAATACAGGGTGTACTCACTTATTCTGAGCTCTGTATATATAATGTACTGATAATACAGGGTGTACTCACTTATGTTGAGCCCTGTATATATATTGTACTGATAATACTGGGGGTGTACTCACTTATGCTGAGCGCTGTATATATAATGTACTGATAATACAGGGGTGTACTCACTTATGCTGAGCACTGTATATATAATGTACTGATAATACAGGGGTGTACTCACTTATGCTGAGCACTGTATATATAATGTACTGATACTACAGGGGTGTACTCACTTATACTGAGCCCTGTATATATAATGTACTGATAATACCGGGGTGTACTCACTTATGCTGAGCCCTGTATATATAATGTACTGATAATACAGTGGTGTACTCACTTATGCTGAGCACTGTATATATAATGTACTGATAATACAGGGGTGTACTCACTTATACTGAGCCCTGTATATATAATGTACTGATAATACAGGGGTGTACTCACTTATGCTGAGCACTGTATATATAATGTACTGATAATACAGGGGTGTACTCACTTATACTGAGCCCTGTATATATAATGTACTGATAATACAGGGGGTGTACTCACTTATGCTGAGCTCTATATATATAATGTACTGATAATACCGGGGTGTACTCACTTATGCTGAGCACTGTATATATAATGTACTGATAATACAGGGGGTGTACTCACTTATGCTGAGCACTGTATATATAATGTACTGATAATACAGGGGTGTGCTCACTTATGCTGAGCACTGTATATATAATGTACTGATAATACAGGGGTGTACTCACTTATACTGAGCCCTGTATATATAATGTACTGATAATACAGGGGTGTACTCACTTATGCTGAGCACTGTATATATAATGTACTGATAATACAGGGGTGTACTCACTTATACTGAGCCCTGTATATATAATGTACTGATAATACAGGGGGTGTACTCACTTATGCTGAGCTCTATATATATAATGTACTGATAATACCGGGGTGTACTCACTTATGCTGAGCACTGTATATATAATGTACTGATAATACAGGGGGTGTACTCACTTATGCTGAGCACTGTATATATAATGTACTGATAATACAGGGGGTGTACTCACTTATGCTGAGCCCTGTATATATAATGTACTGATAATACAGTGGTGTACTCACTTATGCTGAGCACTGTATATATAATGTACTGATAATACAGGGGTGTACTCACTTATGCTGAGCACTGTATATATAATGTACTGATAATACAGGGTGTACTCACTTATACTGAGCCCTGTATATATAATATACTGATAATACAGGGGTGTACTCACTTATGCTGAGCGCTGTATATATAACGTACTGATAATGCAGGGGTGTACTCACTTATGCTGAGCCCTGTATATATAATGTACTGATAATACAGGGGTGTACTCACTTATACTGAGCACTGTATATATAATGTACTGATAATACAGGGGTGTACTCACTTTTGCTGAGCCCTGTATATATATTGTACTGATAATACTGGGGGTGTACTCACTTATGCTGAGCGCTGTATATATAATGTACTGATAATACAGGGGTGTACTCACTTATGCTGAGCACTGTATATATAATGTACTGATAATACAGGGGTGTACTCACTTATGCTGAGCCCTGTATATATAATGTACTGATAATACAGGGGTGTACTCACTTATGCTGAGCCCTATATATAAAGTACTGATAATACAGGGGTGTACTCACTTATGCTGAGCGCTGTATATATAATGTACTGATAATACAGGGGTGTACTCACTTATGCTGAGCCCTGTATATATAATGTACTGATAATACAATGGTGTACTCACTTATGCTGAGCCCTGTATATATAATGTACTGATAATACAGAGGTGTACTCACTTATGCTGAGCACTGTATATATAATGTACTGATAATACAGTGGTGTACTCACTTATGCTGAGCACTGTATATATAATGTACTGATAATACAGGGGTGTACTCACTTATGCTGAGCACTGTATATATAATGTACTGATAATACCGGGGTGTACTCACACTGAGCACTGTATATATAATGTACTGATAATACAGGGGTGTACTCACTTATACTGAGCCCTGTATATATAATGTACTGATAATATAGGGGTGTACTCACTTATGCTGAGCACTGTATATATAATGTACTGATAATACAGGCGTGTACTCACTTATGCTGAGCCCTGTATATATAATGTACTGATAATATAGGGGTGTACTCACTTATACTGAGCGCTGTATATATAATGTACTGATAATACCGGGGTGTACTCACTTATGCTGAGCACTGTATATATAATGTACTGATAATACAGGGCTGTACTCACTTATACTGAGCCCTGTATATATAAAGTACTGATAATACAGGGGTGTACTCACTTATGCTGAGCGCTGTATATATAATGTACTGATACTACAGGGGTGTACTCACTTATGCTGAGCACTGTATATATAATGTACTGATAATACAGGGTGTGTACTCACTTATGCTGAGCCCTGTATATATAATGTACTGATAATACAGGGGGTGTACTCACTTATGCTGAGCACTGTATATATAATGTACTGATAATACAGGGGTGTACTCACTTATGCTGAGCACTGTATATATAATGTACTGATAATACAGGGGTGTACTCACTTATGCTGAGCACTGTATATATAATGTACTGATAATACAGGGTGTACTCACTTATTCTGAGCTCTGTATATATAATGTACTGATAATACAGGGTGTACTCACTTATGTTGAGCACTGTATATATAATGTACTGATAATACAGGGTGTACTCACTTATGTTGAGCACTGTATATATAATGTACTGATAATACAGGGTGTACTCACTTATTCTGAGCTCTGTATATATAATGTACTGATAATACAGGGTGTACTCACTTATGTTGAGCACTGTATATATAATGTACTGATAATACAGGGTGTACTCACTTATGCTGAGCACTGTATATATAATGTACTGATAATACAGGGTGTACTCACTTATTCTGAGCTCTGTATATATAATGTACTGATAATACAGGGTGTACTCACTTATTCTGAGCTCTGTATATATAATGTACTGATAATACAGGGTGTACTCACTTATTCTGAGCTCTGTATATATAATGTACTGATAATACAGGGTGTACTCACTTATGTTGAGCACTGTATATATAATGTACTGATAATACAGGGTGTGTACTCACTTATGCTGAGCATTGTATATATAATGTACTGATAATACAGGGGTGTACTCACTTATGCTGAGCACTGTATATATAATGTACTGATAATACAGGGGTGTACTCACTTATGCTGAGCACTGTATATATAATGTACTGATAATACAGGGTGTACTCACTTATTCTGAGCTCTGTATATATAATGTACTGATAATACAGGGTGTACTCACTTATGTTGAGCACTGTATATATAATGTACTGATAATACAGGGTGTACTCACTTATGTTGAGCACTGTATATATAATGTACTGATAATACAGGGTGTACTCACTTATTCTGAGCTCTGTATATATAATGTACTGATAATACAGGGTGTACTCACTTATGTTGAGCACTGTATATATAATGTACTGATAATACAGGGTGTACTCACTTATGCTGAGCACTGTATATATAATGTACTGATAATACAGGGTGTACTCACTTATTCTGAGCTCTGTATATATAATGTACTGATAATACAGGGTGTACTCACTTATTCTGAGCTCTGTATATATAATGTACTGATAATACAGGGGTGTGCTCACTTATACTGAGCCCTCTATATATAATGTACTGATACTACAGGGGTGTACTCACTTATTCTGAGCTCTGTATATATAATGTACTGATAATACAGGGTGTACTCACTTATGCTGAGCACTGTATATATAATGTACTGATAATACAGGGTGTACTCACTTATGCTGAGCACTGTATATATAATGTACTGATAATACAGTGGTGTACTCACTTATGCTGAGCACTGTATATATAATGTACTGATACTACAGGGGTGTACTCACTTATACTGAGCACTGTATATATAATGTACTGATACTACAGGGGTGTACTCACTTATGCTGAGCACTGTATATATAATGTACTGATAATACAGGGGGTGTACTCACTTATACTGAGCTCTGTATATATAATGTACTGATAATACAGGGGTGTACTCACTTATGCTGAGCCCTGTATATATAATGTACTGATAATACAGGGGTGTACTCACTTATGCTGAGCCCTGTATATATAATGTACAGATAATACAGGGGTGTACTCAGTTATACTGAGCACTGTATATATAATGTACTGATAATACAGGGGTGTACTCACTTATACTGAGCACTGTATATATAATGTACTGATAATACAGGGTGTACTCAGTTATACTGAGCACTGTATATATAATGTACTGATAATACAGGGGTGTACTCACTTATGCTGAGCACTGTATATATAATGTACTGATAATACAGGGGTGTACTCACTTATATTGAGCACTGTATATATAATGTACTGATAATACAGGGTGTACTCACTTATGCTGAGCACTGTATATATAATGTACTGATACTACAGGGGTGTACTCACTTATACTGAGCCCTGTATATATAATGTACTGATAATACAGGGGGTGTACTCACTTATGCTGAGCACTGTATATATAATGTACTGATAATACAGGGGTGTACTCACTTATGCTGAGCACTGTATATATAATGTACTGATAATACCGGGGTGTACTCACTTATGCTGAGCCCTGTATATATAAAGTACTGATAATACAGGGGTGTACTCACTTATACTGAGCCCTGTATATATAATGTACTGATAATACAGGGGGTGTACTCACTTATGCTGAGCCCTGTATATATAAAGTACTGATAATACAGGGGTGTACTCACTTATACTGAGCCCTGTATATATAATGTACTGATAATACAGGGGGTGTACTCACTTATGCTGAGCCCTGTATATATAATGTTCTGATAATACAGGGGTGTACTCACTTATGCTGAGCGCTGTATATATTATGTACTGATAATACAGGGGTGTACTCACTTATACTGAGCCCTGTATATATAATGTACTGATAATACAGCGGTGTACTCACTTATGCTGAGCGCTGTATATATAATGTACTGATAATACAGGGTGTACTCACTTATGCTGAGCCCTGTATATATAATGTACTGATAATACAGGGGTGTACTCACTTATGCTGAGCACTGTATATATAATGTACTGATAATACAGGGGTGTACTCTCTTATGCTGAGCCCTGTATATATAATGTACTAATAATACAGTGGTGTACTCACTTATGTTGAGCACTGTATATATAATGTACTGATAATACAGGGGTGTACTCTCTTATGCTGAGCCCTGTATATATAATGTACTAATAATACAGTGGTGTACTCACTTATGTTGAGCACTGTATATATAATGTACTGATAATACAGGGGTGTACTCACTTATACTGAACCCTGTATATATAATGTACTGATAATACAGGGGGTGTACTCACTTATGTTGAGCACTGTATATATAATGTACTGATAATATAGGGGGTGTACTCACTTATGCTGAGCCCTGTATATATAATGTACTGATAATACAGTGGTGTACTCACTTATGCTGAGCCCTGTATATATAATGTACTGATAATACAGGGGTGTACTCACTTATACTGAGCACTGTATATATAATGTACTGATAATACTGGGGTGTACTCACTTATGCTGAGCACTGTATATATAATGTACTGATAATACAGGGGTGTACTCACTTATGCTGAGCACTGTATATATAATGTACTGATAATACCGGGGTGTACTCACTTATGCTGAGCCCTGTATATATAAAGTACTGATAATACAGGGGTGTACTCACTTATGCTGAGCGCTGTATATATTATGTACTGATAATACAGGGGTGTACTCACTTATGCTGAGCCCTGTATATATAATGTACTGATAATACAGGGGTGTACTCACTTATGCTGAGCACTGTATATATAATGTACTGATAATACAGGGGTGTACTCACTTATGCTGAGCACTGCATATATAATGTACTGATAATACAGGGGTGTACTCACTTATGCTGAGCACTGTATATATAATGTACTGATAATACAGGGGTGTACTCACTTATGGTGAGCACTGTATATATAATGTACTGATAATACAGGGGTGTACTCACTTATGCTGAGCACTGCATATATAATGTACTGATAATACAGGGGTGTACTCACTTATGCTGAGCACTGTATATATAATGTACTGATAATACAGGGGTGTACTCTCTTATGCTGAGCCCTGTATATATAATGTACTAATAATACAGTGGTGTACTCACTTATGGTGAGCACTGTATATATAATGTACTGATAATACAGGGGTGTACTCACTTATACTGAACCCTGTATATATAATGTACTGATAATACAGGGGGTGTACTCACTTATGTTGAGCACTGTATATATAATGTACTGATAATACAGGGGGTGTACTCACTTATGCTGAGCCCTGTATATATAATGTACTGATAATACAGTGGTGTACTCACTTATGCTGAGCCCTGTATATATAATGTACTGATAATACAGGGGTGTACTCACTTATACTGAGCACTGTATATATAATGTACTGATAATACTGGGGTGTACTCACTTATGCTGAGCACTGTATATATAATGTACTGATAATACAGGGGTGTACTCACTTATGCTGAGCACTGTATATATAATGTACTGATAATACCGGGGTGTACTCACTTATGCTGAGCACTGTATATATAATGTACTGATAATACCGGGGTGTACTCACTTATGTTGAGCCCTGTATATATAAAGTACTGATAATACAGGGGTGTACTCACTTATGCTGAGCGCTGTATATATTATGTACTGATAATACAGGGGTGTACTCACTTATGCTGAGCCCTGTATATATAATGTACTGATAATACAGGGGTGTACTCACTTATGTTGAGCACTGTATATATAATGTACTGATAATACAGGGGTGTACTCACTTATGGTGAGCACTGTATATATAATGTACTGATAATACATGGGTGTACTCACTTATCCTGAGCACTGTATATATAATGTACTGATAATACAGGGGTGTACTCACTTATGCTGAGCACTGCATATATAATGTACTGATAATACAGGGGTGTACTCACTTATGCTGAGCACTGTATATATAATATACTGATAATACAGGGGTGTACTCACTTATGCTGAGCACTGCATATATAATGTACTGATAATACAGGGGTGTACTCACTTATGCTGAGCACTGCATATATAATGTACTGATAATACAGGGGTGTACTCACTTATGCTGAGCACTGTATATATAATGTACTGATAATACAGGGGTGTACTCACTTATGGTGAGCACTGTATATATAATGTACTGATAATACAGGGGTGTACTCACTTATGCTGAGCACTGCATATATAATGTACTGATAATACAGGGGTGTACTCACTTATGCTGAGCACTGTATATATAATGTACTGATAATACAGGGGTGTACTCACTTATGGTGAGCACTGTATATATAATGTACTGATAATACATGGGTGTACTCAGTTATGCTGAGCACTGCATATATAATGTACTGATAATACAGGGGTGTACTCACTTATGCTGAGCACTGTATATATAATGTACTGATAATACAGGGGTGTACTCACTTATGCTGAGCACTGTATATATAATGTACTGATAATACATGGGTGTACTCACTTATGCTGAGCACTGCATATATAATGTACTGATAATACAGGGGTGTACTCACTTATGCTGAGCACTGTATATATAATGTACTGATAATACAGGGGTGTACTCACTTATGGTGAGCACTGTATATATAATGTACTGATAATATATGGGTGTACTCACTTATGCTGAGCACTGTATATATAATGTACTGATAATACTGGGGTGTACTCACTTATGCTGAGCACTGCATATATAATGTACTGATAATACAGGGGTGTACTCACTTATGGTGAGCACTGTATATATAATGTACTGATAATACAGGGACGTACTCACTTATGGTGAGCACTGTATATATAATGTACTGATAATACAGGGGCGTACTCACTTATGCTGAGCCCTGTATATATAATGTACTGATAATACCGGGGTGTACTCACTTATGCTGAGCACTGTATATATAATGTACTGATAATACAGGGGTGTACTCACTTATGGTGAGCACTGTATATATAATGTACTGATAATACAGGGGCGTACTCACTTATGCTGAGCCCTGTGTATATAATGTACTGATAATACAGGGGGTGTACTCAGTTATGCTGAGCCCTGTATATATAATGTACTGATAATACAGGGGTGTACTCACTTATACTGAGCCCTGTATATATAATGTACTGATAATACAGGGGTATACTCAGTTATGCTGAGCCCTGTATATATAATGTACTGATAATACAGGGGTGTACTCAGTTATGCTGAGCACTGTATATATAATGTACTGATAATACAGGGGTGTACTCACTTATACTGAGCCCTGTATATATAATGTACTGATAATACAGGGGTGTACTCAGTTATGCTGAGCACTGTATATATAATGTACTGATAATACAGCGGTGTACTCACTTATACTGAGCCCTGTATATATAATGTACTGATAATACAGGGGGTGTACTTAGTTATGCTGAGCCCTGTATATATAATGTACTGATAATACAGGGGTGTACTCACTTATACTGAGCCCTATATATATAATGTACTGATAATACAGTGGTGTACTCACTTATGCTGAGCACTGTATATATAATGTAATGATAATACAGGGGTGTACTCACTTATGCTGAGCACTGTATATATAATGTAATGATAATACAGGGGTGTACTCACTTATACTGAGCTCTTTATATATAATGTACTGATAATACAGGGGTGTACTCACTTATGCTGAGCACTGTATATATAATGTACTGATAATACAGGGGTGTACTCACTTATGCTGAGCACTGTATATATAATGTACTGATAATACCGGGGTGTACTCACTTATACTTAGCACTGTATATATAATGTACTGATAATACAGGGATGTACTCACTTATGCTGAGCACTGTATATATAATGTACTGATAATACAGGGGTGTACTCACTTATGCTGAGCCCTGTATATATAATGTACTGATAATACAGGGGGTGTACTCACTTATACTGAGCCCTGTATATATAATGTACTGATAATACAGGGGTGTACTCACTTACACTGAGCACTGTATATATAATGTACTGATTATACAGGGGTGTACTCACTTATGCTGAGCCCTGTATATATAATGAACTGATAATACAGGGGTGTACTCACTTATGCTGAGCACTGTATATATAATGTACTGATAATACAGGGGTGTACTCACTTATGCTGAGCACTGTATATATAATGTACTGATAATACTGGGGTGTACTCACTTATGCTGAGCCCTGTATATATAATGTACTGATAATACAGGGGTGTACTCACTAATACTGAGCCCTGTATATATAATGTACTGATAATACAGGGGTGTACTCACTTATGCTGAGCACTGTATATATAATGTACTGATAATACAGGGGTGTACTCACTTATGCTGAGCACTGTATATATAATGTACTGATAATACAGCGGTGTACTCACTTATACTGAGCCCTGTATATATAATGTACTGATAATACAGGGGGTGTACTTAGTTATGCTGAGCCCTGTATATATAATGTACTGATAATACAGGGGTGTACTCACTTATACTGAGCCCTATATATATAATGTACTGATAATACAGTGGTGTACTCACTTATGCTGAGCACTGTATATATAATGTAATGATAATACAGGGGTGTACTCACTTATGCTGAGCACTGTATATATAATGTAATGATAATACAGGGGTGTACTCACTTATACTGAGCTCTTTATATATAATGTACTGATAATACAGGGGTGTACTCACTTATGCTGAGCACTGTATATATAATGTACTGATAATACAGGGGTGTACTCACTTATGCTGAGCACTGTATATATAATGTACTGATAATACCGGGGTGTACTCACTTATACTTAGCACTGTATATATAATGTACTGATAATACAGGGATGTACTCACTTATGCTGAGCACTGTATATATAATGTACTGATAATACAGGGGTGTACTCACTTATGCTGAGCCCTGTATATATAATGTACTGATAATACAGGGGGTGTACTCACTTATACTGAGCCCTGTATATATAATGTACTGATAATACAGGGGTGTACTCACTTACACTGAGCACTGTATATATAATGTACTGATTATACAGGGGTGTACTCACTTATGCTGAGCCCTGTATATATAATGAACTGATAATACAGGGGTGTACTCACTTATGCTGAGCACTGTATATATAATGTACTGATAATACAGGGGTGTACTCACTTATGCTGAGCACTGTATTTATAATGTACTGATAATACTGGGGTGTACTCACTTATGCTGAGCCCTGTATATATAATGTACTGATAATACAGAGGTGTACTCACTTATACTGAGCCCTGTATATATAATGTACTGATAATACAGGGGTGTACTCACTTATGCTGAGCACTGTATATATAATGTACTGATAATACAGGGGTGTACTCACTTATGCTGAGCACTGTATATATAATGTACTGATAATACAGGGGTGTACTCACTTATGCTGAGCACTGTATATATAATGTACTGATAATACAGGGGTGTACTCACTTATGCTGAGCCCTGTATATATAATGTACTGATAATACAGTGGTGTACTCACTTATACTGAGCGCTGTACATATAATGTACTGATAATACAGGGGTGTACTCACTTATACTGAGCGCTGTACATATAATGTACTGATAATACAGGGGAGTACTCACTTATGCTGAGCGCTGTATATATAATATACTGATAATACAGAGGTGTACTCACTTATACTGAGCGCTGTACATATAATGTACTGATAATACAGGGGTGTACTCACTTATACTGAGCACTGTATATATAATGTACTGATAATACAGGGGTGTACTCACTTATACTGAGCCCTCTATATATAATGTACTGATAATACAGGGGTGTACTCACTTATGCTGAGCCCTGTATATATAATGTACTGATAATACAGGGGTGTACTCACTTATGCTGAGCCCTGTATATATAATGTACTGATAATACAGGGGGTGTACTCACTTATGTTGAGCCCTGTATATATAATGTACTGATAATACAGGGGTGTACTCTCTTATGCTGAGCCCTGTATATATAATGTACTAATAATACAGTGGTGTACTCACTTATGTTAAGCACTGTATATATAATGTACTGATAATACAGGGGTGTACTCACTTATACTGAACCCTGTATATATAATGTACTGATAATACAGGGGGTGTACTCACTTATGTTGAGCACTGTATATATAATGTACTGATAATATAGGAGGTGTACTCACTTATGCTGAGCCCTGTATATATAATGTACTGATAATACAGTGGTGTACTCACTTATGCTGAGCCCTATATATATAATGTACTGATAATACAGGGGTGTACTCACTTATGCTGAGCCCTATATATATAATGTACTGATAATACAGCGGTGTACTCACTTATACTGAGCACTGTATATATAATGTACTGATAATACTGGGGTGTACTCACTTATGCTGAGCACTGTATATATAATGTACTGATAATACAGGGGTGTACTCACTTATGCTGAGCACTGTATATATAATGTACTGATAATACCGGGGTGTACTCACTTATGCTGAGCCCTGTATATATAAAGTACTGATAATACAGGGGTGTACTCACTTATGCTGAGCGCTGTATATATTATGTACTGATAATACAGGGGTGTACTCACTTATACTGAGCCCTGTATATATAATGTACTGATAATACAGCGGTGTACTCACTTATGCTGAGCGCTGTATATATAATGTACTGATAATACAGGGGTGTACTCACTTATGCTGAGCCCTGCATATATAATGTACTGATAATACAGGGGTGTACTCACTTATGCTGAGCACTGTATATATAATGTACTGATAATACAGTGGTGTACTCACTTATTCTGAGCACTGTATATATAATGTACTGATAATACAGGGGTGTACTCACTTATGCTGAGCACTGTATATATAATGTACTGATAATACAGGGGTGTACTCACTTATGCTGAGCACTGCATATATAATGTACTGATAATACAGGGGTGTACTCACTTATGCTGAGCACTGTATATATAATGTACTGATAATACAGGGGTGTACTCACTTATGCTGAGCCCTGTATATATAATGTACTGATAATACAGTGGTGTACTCACTTATACTTAGCACTGTATATATAATGTACTGATAATACAGGGATGTACTCACTTATGCTGAGCACTGTATATATAATGTACTGATAATACAGGGGTGTACTCACTTATGCTGAGCCCTGTATATATAATGTACTGATAATACAGGGGGTGTACTCACTTATACTGAGCCCTGTATATATAATGTACTGATAATACAGGGGTGTACTCACTTACACTGAGCACTGTATATATAATGTACTGATTATACAGGGGTGTACTCACTTATGCTGAGCCCTGTATATATAATGAACTGATAATACAGGGGTGTACTCACTTATGGTGAGCACTGTATATATAATGTACTGATAATACATGGGTGTACTCACTTATGCTGAGCACTGCATATATAATGTACTGATAATACAGGGGTGTACTCACTTATGCTGAGCACTGTATATATAATGTACTGATAATACAGGGGTGTACTCACTTATGCTGAGCACTGTATATATAATGTACTGATAATACATGGGTGTACTCACTTATGCTGAGCACTGAATATATAATGTACTGATAATACAGGGGTGTACTCACTTATGCTGAGCACTGTATATATAATGTACTGATAATACAGGGGTGTACTCACTTATGGTGAGCACTGTATATATAATGTACTGATAATACATGGGTGTACTCACTTATGCTGAGCACTGCATATATAATGTACTGATAATATAGGGGTGTACTCACTTATGCTGAGCTCTGTATATATAATGTACTGATAATACAGGGGTGTACTCACTTATGCTGAGCACTGCATATATAATGTACTGATAATAAAGGGGTGTACTCACTTATGGTGAGCACTGTATATATAATGTACTGATAATACAGGGGCGTACTCACTTATGGTGAGCACTGTATATATAATGTACTGATAATACAGGGGCGTACTCACTTATGCTGAACCCTGTATATATAATGTACTGATAATACAGGGGGTGTACTCAGTTATGCTGAGCCCTGTATATATAATGTACTGATAATACAGGGGGTGTACTCAGTTATGCTGAGCCCTGTATATATAATGTACTGATAATACAGGGGTGTACTCACTTATACTGAGCCCTGTATATATAATGTACTGATAATACAGGGGTATACTCAGTTATGCTGAGCCCTGTATATATAATGTACTGATAATACAGGGGTGTACTCAGTTATGCTGAGCACTGTATATATAATGTACTGATAATACAGGGGTGTACTCACTTATACTGAGCCCTGTATATATAATGTACTGATGATGCAGGGGGTGTACTTAGTTATGCTGAGCCCTGTATATATAATGTACTGATAATACAGGGGTGTACTCACTTATACTGAGCCCTGTATATATAATGTACTGATAATACAGTGGTGTACTCACTTATGCTGAGCACTGTATATATAATGTACTGATAATACAGTGGTGTACTCACTTATGCTGAGCACTGCATATATAATGTACTGATAATACAGGGGTGTACTCACTTATGCTGAGCACTGTATATATAATGTAATGATAATACAGGGGTGTACTCACTTATGCTGAGCACTGTATATATAATGTAATGATAATACAGGGGTGTACTCACTTATACTGAGCTCTTTATATATAATGTACTGATAATACAGGGGTGTACTCACTTATGCTGAGCACTGTATATATAATGTACTGATAATACAGGGGTGTACTCACTTATGCTGAGCACTGTATATATAATGTACTGATAATACCGGGGTGTACTCACTTATACTTAGCACTGTATATATAATGTACTGATAATACAGGGATGTACTCACTTATGCTGAGCACTGCATATATAATGTACTGATAATACAGGGGTGTACTCACTTATGCTGAGCACTGTATATATAATGTACTGATAATACAGGGGTGTACTCACTTATGGTGAGCACTGTATATATAATGTACTGATAATACATGGGTGTACTCACTTATGCTGAGCACTGCATATATAATGTACTGATAATATAGGGGTGTACTCACTTATGCTGAGCTGTGTATATATAATGTACTGATAATACAGGGGTGTACTCACTTATGCTGAGCACTGCATATATAATGTACTGATAATAAAGGGGTGTACTCACTTATGGTGAGCACTGTATATATAATGTACTGATAATACAGGGGCGTACTCACTTATGGTGAGCACTGTATATATAATGTACTGATAATACAGGGGCGTACTCACTTATGCTGAACCCTGTATATATAATGTACTGATAATACAGGGGGTGTACTCAGTTATGCTGAGCCCTGTATATATAATGTACTGATAATACAGGGGGTGTACTCAGTTATGCTGAGCCCTGTATATATAATGTACTGATAATACAGGGGTGTACTCAGTTATGCTGAGCCCTGTATATATAATGTACTGATAATACAGGGGTATACTCAGTTATGCTGAGCCCTGTATATATAATGTACTGATAATACAGGGGTGTACTCACTTATGCTGAGCCCTGTATATATAATGTACTGATAATACAGGGGGTGTACTCACTTATACTGAGCCCTGTATATATAATGTACTGATAATACAGGGGTGTACTCACTTACACTGAGCACTGTATATATAATGTACTGATTATACAGGGGTGTACTCACTTATGCTGAGCCCTGTATATATAATGAACTGATAATACAGGGGTGTACTCACTTACGCTGAGCACTGTATATATAATGTACGGATAATACAGGGGTGTACTCACTTATGCTGAGCACTGTATATATAATGTACTGATAATACAGGGGGTGTGCTCACTTATTCTGAGCTCTGTATATATAATGTACTGATAAGACAGGGGGTGTACTCACTTATGTTGAGCACTGTATATATAATGTACTGATAATTCAGTGGTGTACTCACTTATGCTGAGCACTGTATATATAATGTACTGATAATACAGGGGGTGTACTCACTTATGTTGAGCACTGTATATATAATGTACTGATAATACAGTGGTGTACTCACTTATGCTGAGCACTGTATATATAATGTACTGATAATACAGGGGGTGTACTCACTTATGCTGAGACCTGTATATATAATGTACTGATAATACAGGGGGTGTGCTCACTTATTCTGAGCTCTGTATATATAATGTACTGATAAGACAGGGGGTGTATTCACTTATGCTGAGCACTGTATATATAATGTACTGATAATACAGGGGTGTACTCACTTATGCTGAGCACTGTATATATAATGTACTGATAATACTGGGGTGTACTCACTTATGCTGAGCCCTGTATATATAATGTACTGATAATACAGGGGTGTACTCACTTATGCTGAGCACTGTATATATAATGTACTGATAATACAGGGGTGTACTCACTTATGCTGAGCCCTGTATATATAATGTACTGATAATACAGTGGTGTACTCACTTATGCTGAGCACTGTATATATAATGTACTGATAATACAGGGGGTGTACTCACTTATACTGAGCGCTGTACATATAATGTACTGATAATACAGGGGTGTACTCACTTATACTGAGCGCTGTACATATAATGTACTGATAATACAGGGGTGTACTCACTTATGCTGAGCGCTGTATATATAATGTACTGATAATACAGGGGTGTACTCACTTATACTGAGCGCTGTACATATAATGTACTGATAATACAGGGGTGTACTCACTTATACTGAGCACTGTATATATAATGTACTGATAATACAGGGGTGTACTCACTTATACTGAGCCCTCTATATATAATGTACTGATAATACAGGGGTGTACTCACTTATGCTGAGCCCTGTATATATAATGTACTGATAATACAGGGGTGTACTCACTTATGCTGAGCCCTGTATATATAATGTACTGATAATACAGGGGTGTACTCTCTTATGCTGAGCCCTGTATATATAATGTACTAATAATACAGTGGTGTACTCACTTATGTTGAGCACTGTATATATAATGTACTGATAATACAGGGGTGTACTCTCTTATGCTGAGCCCTGTATATATAATGTACTAATAATACAGTGGTGTACTCACTTATGTTGAGCACTGTATATATAATGTACTGATAATACAGGGGTGTACTCACTTATACTGAACCCTGTATATATAATGTACTGATAATACAGGGGGTGTACTCACTTATGTTGAGCACTGTATATATAATGTACTGATAATATAGAAGGTGTACTCACTTATGCTGAGCCCTGTATATATAATGTACTGATAATACAGTGGTGTACTCACTTATGCTGAGCCCTGTATATATAATGTACTGATAATACAGGGGTGTACTCACTTATGCTGAGCCCTATATATATAATGTACTGATAATACAGCGGTGTACTCACTTATACTGAGCACTGTATATATAATGTACTGATAATACTGGGGTGTACTCACTTATGCTGAGCACTGTATATATAATGTACTGATAATACAGGGGTGTACTCACTTATGCTGAGCACTGTATATATAATGTACTGATAATACAGTGGTGTACTCACTTATGCTGAGCACTGTATATATAATGTACTGATAATACCGGGGTGTACTCACTTATGCTGAGCCCTGTATATATAAAGTACTGATAATACAGGGGTGTACTCACTTATGCTGAGCGCTGTATATATTATGTACTGATAATACAGGGGTGTACTCACTTATACTGAGCCCTGTATATATAATGTACTGATAATACAGCGGTGTACTCACTTATGCTGAGCGCTGTATATATAATGTACTGATAATACAGGGTGTACTCACTTATGCTGAGCCCTGTATATATAATGTACTGATAATACAGGGGTGTACTCACTTATGCTGAGCACTGTATATATAATGTACTGATAATACAGGGGTGTACTCACTTATGCTGAGCACTGCATATATAATGTACTGATAATACAGGGGTGTACTCACTTTTGCTGAGCACTGCATATATAATGTACTGATAATACAGGGGTGTACTCACTTATGCTGAGCACTGTATATATAATGTACTGATAATACAGGGGTGTACTCACTTATGTTGAGCACTGTATATATAATGTACTGATAATACAGGGGTGTACTCACTTATGCTGAGCACTGTATATATAATGTACTGATAATACAGGGGTGTTCTCACTTATGCTGAGCACTGCATATATAATGTACTGATAATACAGGGGTGTACTCACTTATGCTGAGCACTGTATATATAATGTACTGATAATACAGGGGTGTACTCACTTATGGTGAGCACTGTATATATAATGTACTGATAATACATGGGTGTACTCACTTATGCTTAGCACTGTATATATAATGTACTGATAATACAGGGGTGTACTCACTTATGCTGAGCACTGTATATATAATGTACTGATAATACAGGGTGTACTCACTTATGCTGAGCACTGTATATATAATGTACTGATAATACAGGGGTGTACTCACTTATACTGAGCCCTGTATATATAATGTACTGATAATACAGGGGTGTACTCACTTATGCTGAGCACTGCATATATAATGTACTGATAATACAGGGGTGTACTCACTTATGCTGAGCACTGCATATATAATGTACTGATAATACAGGGGTGTACTCACTTATGCTGAGCACTGTATATATAATGTACTGATAATACAGGGGTGTACTCACTTATGCTGAGCACTGTATATATAATGTACTGATAATACAGGGGTGTACTCACTTATGCTGAGCACTGCATATATAATGTACTGATAATACAGGGGTGTACTCACTTATGCTGAGCACTGTATATATAATGTACTGATAATACAGGGGTGTACTCACTTATGGTGAGCACTGTATATATAATGTACTGATAATACATGGGTGTACTCACTTATGCTGAGCACTGCATATATAATGTACTGATAATACAGGGGTGTACTCACTTATGCTGAGCACTGTATATATAATGTACTGATAATACAGGGGTGTACTCACTTATGCTGAGCACTGTATATATAATGTACTGATAATACATGGGTGTACTCACTTATGCTGAGCACTGCATATATAATGTACTGATAATACAGGGGTGTACTCACTTATGCTGAGCACTGTATATATAATGTACTGATAATACAGGGGTGTACTCACTTATGGTGAGCACTGTATATATAATGTACTGATAATACATGGGTGTACTCACTTATGCTGAGCACTGCATATATAATGTACTGATAATACAGGGGTGTACTCACTTATGCTGAGCACTGTATATATAATGTACTGATAATACAGGGGTGTACTCACTTATGCTGAGCACTGTATATATAATGTACTGATAATACATGGGTGTACTCACTTATGCTGAGCACTGCATATATAATGTACTGATAATACAGGGGTGTACTCACTTATGCTGAGCACTGTATATATAATGTACTGATAATACAGGGGTGTACTCACTTATGGTGAGCACTGTATATATAATGTACTGATAATACATGGGTGTACTCACTTATGCTGAGCTCTGTATATATAATGTACGGATAATACAGGGGTGTACTCACTTATGCTGAGCACTGTATATATAATGTACTGATAATACTGGGGTGTACTCACTTATACTGAGCGCTGTACATATAATGTACTGATAATACAGGGGTGTACTCACTTATGCTGAGCACTGTATATATAATGTACTGATAATACATGGGTGTACTCACTTATGCTGAGCACTGCATATATAATGTACTGATAATACAGGGGTGTACTCACTTATGCTGAGCACTGTATATATAATGTACTGATAATACAGGGGTGTACTCACTTATGTTGAGCACTGTATATATAATGTACTGATAATACATGGGTGTACTCACTTATGCTGAGCTCTGTATATATAATGTACGGATAATACAGGGGTGTACTCACTTATGCTGAGCACTGTATATATAATGTACTGATAATACTGGGGTGTACTCACTTATGCTGAGCTCTGTACATATAATGTACTGATAATACAGGGGTGTACTCACTTATGCTGAGCGCTGTATATATAATGTACTGATAATACAGGGGTGTACTCACTTATACTGAGCGCTGTACATATAATGTACTGATAATACAGGGGTGTACTCACTTTTACTGAGCACTGTATATATAATGTACTGATAATACGGGGGTGTACTCACTTATACTGAGCCCTCTATATATAATGTACTGATAATACAGGGGTGTACTCACTTATGCTGAGCCCTGTATATATAATGTACTGATAATACAGGGGTGTACTCACTTATACTGAGCCCTCTATATATAATGTACTGATAATACAGGGGTGTACTCACTTATGCTGAGCCCTGTATATATAATGTACTGATAATACAGGGGTGTACTCACTTATGCTGAGCCCTGTATATATAATGTACTGATAATACAGGGGTGTACTCTCTTATGCTGAGCCCTGTATATATAATGTACTAATAATACAGTGGTGTACTCACTTATGTTGAGCACTGTATATATAATGTACTGATAATACAGGGGTGTACTCACTTATGCTGAGCACTGTATATATAATGTACTGATAATACAGGGGTGTACTCACTTATGCTGAGCACTGCATATATAATGTACTGATAATACAGGGGTGTACTCACTTATGCTGAGCACTGTATATATAATGTACTGATAATACAGGGGTGTACTCACTTATGGTGAGCACTGTATATATAATGTACTGATAATACATGGGTGTACTCACTTATGCTGAGCACTGTATATATAATGTACTGATAATACAGGGGTGTACTCACTTATGCTGAGCACTGCATATATAATGTACTGATAATACAGGGGTGTACTCACTTATGCTGAGCACTGCATATATAATGTACTGATAATACAGGGGTGTACTCACTTATGCTGAGCACTGTATATATAATGTACTGATAATACAGGGGTGTACTCACTTATGCTGAGCACTGTATATATAATGTACTGATAATACAGGGGTGTACTCACTTATGCTGAGCACTGCATATATAATGTACTGATAATACAGGGGTGTACTCACTTATGCTGAGCACTGTATATATAATGTACTGATAATACAGGGGTGTACTCACTTATGGTGAGCACTGTATATATAATGTACTGATAATACATGGGTGTACTCACTTATGCTGAGCACTGCATATATAATGTACTGATAATACAGGGGTGTACTCACTTATGCTGAGCACTGTATATATAATGTACTGATAATACAGGGGTGTACTCACTTATGCTGAGCACTGTATATATAATGTACTGATAATACATGGGTGTACTCACTTATGCTGAGCACTGCATATATAATGTACTGATAATACAGGGGTGTACTCACTTATGCTGAGCACTGTATATATAATGTACTGATAATACAGGGGTGTACTCACTTATGGTGAGCACTGTATATATAATGTACTGATAATACATGGGTGTACTCACTTATGCTGAGCACTGCATATATAATGTACTGATAATACAGGGGTGTACTCACTTATGCTGAGCACTGTATATATAATGTACTGATAATACAGGGGTGTACTCACTTATGCTGAGCACTGTATATATAATGTACTGATAATACATGGGTGTACTCACTTATGCTGAGCACTGCATATATAATGTACTGATAATACAGGGGTGTACTCACTTATGCTGAGCACTGTATATATAATGTACTGATAATACAGGGGTGTACTCACTTATGGTGAGCACTGTATATATAATGTACTGATAATACATGGGTGTACTCACTTATGCTGAGCTCTGTATATATAATGTACGGATAATACAGGGGTGTACTCACTTATGCTGAGCACTGTATATATAATGTACTGATAATACTGGGGTGTACTCACTTATACTGAGCGCTGTACATATAATGTACTGATAATACAGGGGTGTACTCACTTATGCTGAGCACTGTATATATAATGTACTGATAATACATGGGTGTACTCACTTATGCTGAGCACTGCATATATAATGTACTGATAATACAGGGGTGTACTCACTTATGCTGAGCACTGTATATATAATGTACTGATAATACAGGGGTGTACTCACTTATGTTGAGCACTGTATATATAATGTACTGATAATACATGGGTGTACTCACTTATGCTGAGCTCTGTATATATAATGTACGGATAATACAGGGGTGTACTCACTTATGCTGAGCACTGTATATATAATGTACTGATAATACTGGGGTGTACTCACTTATGCTGAGCTCTGTACATATAATGTACTGATAATACAGGGGTGTACTCACTTTTACTGAGCACTGTATATATAATGTACTGATAATACAGGGGTGTACTCACTTATACTGAGCCCTCTATATATAATGTACTGATAATACAGGGGTGTACTCACTTATGCTGAGCCCTGTATATATAATGTACTGATAATACAGGGGTGTACTCACTTATACTGAGCCCTCTATATATAATGTACTGATAATACAGGGGTGTACTCACTTATGCTGAGCCCTGTATATATAATGTACTGATAATACAGGGGTGTACTCACTTATGCTGAGCCCTGTATATATAATGTACTGATAATACAGGGGTGTACTCTCTTATGCTGAGCCCTGTATATATAATGTACTAATAATACAGTGGTGTACTCACTTATGTTGAGCACTGTATATATAATGTACTGATAATACAGGGGTGTACTCACTTATGCTGAGCACTGTATATATAATGTACTGATAATACAGGGGTGTACTCACTTATGCTGAGCACTGCATATATAATGTACTGATAATACAGGGGTGTACTCACTTATGCTGAGCACTGTATATATAATGTACTGATAATACAGGGGTGTACTCACTTATGGTGAGCACTGTATATATAATGTACTGATAATACATGGGTGTACTCACTTATGCTGAGCACTGTATATATAATGTACTGATAATACAGGGGTGTACTCACTTATGCTGAGCACTGCATATATAATGTACTGATAATACAGGGGTGTACTCACTTATGCTGAGCACTGCATATATAATGTACTGATAATACAGGGGTGTACTCACTTATGCTGAGCACTGTATATATAATGTACTGATAATACAGGGGTGTACTCACTTATGCTGAGCACTGCATATATAATGTACTGATAATACAGGGGTGTACTCACTTATGCTGAGCACTGCATATATAATGTACTGATAATACAGGGGTGTACTCACTTATGCTGAGCACTGTATATATAATGTACTGATAATACAGGGGTGTACTCACTTATACTGAGCCCTGTATATATAATGTACTGATAATACAGGGGGTGTACTCACTTATGCTGAGCTCTATATATATAATGTACTGATAATACCGGGGTGTACTCACTTATGCTGAGCACTGTATATATAATGTACTGATAATACAGGGGGTGTACTCACTTATGCTGAGCACTGTATATATAATGTACTGATAATACAGGGGGTGTACTCACTTATGCTGAGCCCTGTATATATAATGTACTGATAATACAGTGGTGTACTCACTTATGCTGAGCACTGTATATATAATGTACTGATAATACAGGGGTGTACTCACTTATGCTGAGCACTGTATATATAATGTACTGATAATACAGGGTGTACTCACTTATACTGAGCCCTGTATATATAATATACTGATAATACAGGGGTGTACTCACTTATGCTGAGCGCTGTATATATAACGTACTGATAATGCAGGGGTGTACTCACTTATGCTGAGCCCTGTATATATAATGTACTGATAATACAGGGGTGTACTCACTTATACTGAGCACTGTATATATAATGTACTGATAATACAGGGGTGTACTCACTTATGCTGAGCCCTGTATATATATTGTACTGATAATACTGGGGGTGTACTCACTTATGCTGAGCGCTGTATATATAATGTACTGATAATACAGGGGTGTACTCACTTATGCTGAGCACTGTATATATAATGTACTGATAATACAGGGGTGTACTCACTTATGCTGAGCCCTGTATATATAATGTACTGATAATACAGGGGTGTACTCACTTATGCTGAGCCCTATATATAAAGTACTGATAATACAGGGGTGTACTCACTTATGCTGAGCGCTGTATATATAATGTACTGATAATACAGGGGTGTACTCACTTATGCTGAGCCCTGTTTATATAATGTACTGATAATACAATGGTGTACTCACTTATGCTGAGCCCTGTATATATAATGTACTGATAATACAGGGGTGTACTCACTTATGCTGAGCACTGTATATATGTACTGATAATACAGTGGTGTACTCACTTATGCTGAGCACTGTATATATAATGTACTGATAATACAGGGGTGTACTCACTTATGCTGAGCACTGTATATATAATGTACTGATAATACCGGGGTGTACTCACACTGAGCACTGTATATATAATGTACTGATAATACAGGGGTGTACTCACTTATACTGAGCCCTGTATATATAATGTACTGATAATACAGGGGTGTACTCACTTATGCTGAGCACTGTATATATAATGTACTGATAATACAGGGGTGTACTCACTTATGCTGAGCACTGCATATATAATGTACTGATAATACAGGGGTGTACTCACTTTTGCTGAGCACTGCATATATAATGTACTGATAATACAGGGGTGTACTCACTTATGCTGAGCACTGTATATATAATGTACTGATAATACAGGGGTGTACTCACTTATGTTGAGCACTGTATATATAATGTACTGATAATACAGGGGTGTACTCACTTATGCTGAGCACTGTATATATAATGTACTGATAATACAGGGGTGTACTCACTTATGCTGAGCACTGCATATATAATGTACTGATAATACAGGGGTGTACTCACTTATGCTGAGCACTGTATATATAATGTACTGATAATACAGGGGTGTACTCACTTATGGTGAGCACTGTATATATAATGTACTGATAATACATGGGTGTACTCACTTATGCTGAGCACTGTATATATAATGTACTGATAATACAGGGGTGTACTCACTTATGCTGAGCACTGTATATATAATGTACTGATAATACAGGGTGTACTCACTTATGCTGAGCACTGTATATATAATGTACTGATAATACAGGGGTGTACTCACTTATACTGAGCCCTGTATATATAATGTACTGATAATACAGGGGTGTACTCACTTATGCTGAGCACTGCATATATAATGTACTGATAATACAGGGGTGTACTCACTTATGCTGAGCACTGCATATATAATGTACTGATAATACAGGGGTGTACTCACTTATGCTGAGCACTGTATATATAATGTACTGATAATACAGGGGTGTACTCACTTATGCTGAGCACTGTATATATAATGTACTGATAATACAGGGGTGTACTCACTTATGCTGAGCACTGCATATATAATGTACTGATAATACAGGGGTGTACTCACTTATGCTGAGCACTGTATATATAATGTACTGATAATACAGGGGTGTACTCACTTATGGTGAGCACTGTATATATAATGTACTGATAATACATGGGTGTACTCACTTATGCTGAGCACTGCATATATAATGTACTGATAATACAGGGGTGTACTCACTTATGCTGAGCACTGTATATATAATGTACTGATAATACAGGGGTGTACTCACTTATGCTGAGCACTGTATATATAATGTACTGATAATACATGGGTGTACTCACTTATGCTGAGCACTGCATATATAATGTACTGATAATACAGGGGTGTACTCACTTATGCTGAGCACTGTATATATAATGTACTGATAATACAGGGGTGTACTCACTTATGGTGAGCACTGTATATATAATGTACTGATAATACATGGGTGTACTCACTTATGCTGAGCACTGCATATATAATGTACTGATAATACAGGGGTGTACTCACTTATGCTGAGCACTGTATATATAATGTACTGATAATACAGGGGTGTACTCACTTATGCTGAGCAGTGTATATATAATGTACTGATAATACATGGGTGTACTCACTTATGCTGAGCACTGCATATATAATGTACTGATAATACAGGGGTGTACTCACTTATGCTGAGCACTGTATATATAATGTACTGATAATACAGGGGTGTACTCACTTATGGTGAGCACTGTATATATAATGTACTGATAATACATGGGTGTACTCACTTATGCTGAGCTCTGTATATATAATGTACGGATAATACAGGGGTGTACTCACTTATGCTGAGCACTGTATATATAATGTACTGATAATACTGGGGTGTACTCACTTATACTGAGCGCTGTACATATAATGTACTGATAATACAGGGGTGTACTCACTTATGCTGAGCACTGTATATATAATGTACTGATAATACATGGGTGTACTCACTTATGCTGAGCACTGCATATATAATGTACTGATAATACAGGGGTGTACTCACTTATGCTGAGCACTGTATATATAATGTACTGATAATACAGGGGTGTACTCACTTATGTTGAGCACTGTATATATAATGTACTGATAATACATGGGTGTACTCACTTATGCTGAGCTCTGTATATATAATGTACGGATAATACAGGGGTGTACTCACTTATGCTGAGCACTGTATATATAATGTACTGATAATACTGGGGTGTACTCACTTATGCTGAGCTCTGTACATATAATGTACTGATAATACAGGGGTGTACTCACTTATGCTGAGCGCTGTATATATAATGTACTGATAATACAGGGGTGTACTCACTTATACTGAGCGCTGTACATATAATGTACTGATAATACAGGGGTGTACTCACTTTTACTGAGCACTGTATATATAATGTACTGATAATACGGGGGTGTACTCACTTATACTGAGCCCTCTATATATAATGTACTGATAATACAGGGGTGTACTCACTTATGCTGAGCCCTGTATATATAATGTACTGATAATACAGGGGTGTACTCACTTATACTGAGCCCTCTATATATAATGTACTGATAATACAGGGGTGTACTCACTTATGCTGAGCCCTGTATATATAATGTACTGATAATACAGGGGTGTACTCACTTATGCTGAGCCCTGTATATATAATGTACTGATAATACAGGGGTGTACTCTCTTATGCTGAGCCCTGTATATATAATGTACTAATAATACAGTGGTGTACTCACTTATGTTGAGCACTGTATATATAATGTACTGATAATACAGGGGTGTACTCACTTATGCTGAGCACTGTATATATAATGTACTGATAATACAGGGGTGTACTCACTTATGCTGAGCACTGCATATATAATGTACTGATAATACAGGGGTGTACTCACTTATGCTGAGCACTGTATATATAATGTACTGATAATACAGGGGTGTACTCACTTATGGTGAGCACTGTATATATAATGTACTGATAATACATGGGTGTACTCACTTATGCTGAGCACTGTATATATAATGTACTGATAATACAGGGGTGTACTCACTTATGCTGAGCACTGCATATATAATGTACTGATAATACAGGGGTGTACTCACTTATGCTGAGCACTGCATATATAATGTACTGATAATACAGGGGTGTACTCACTTATGCTGAGCACTGTATATATAATGTACTGATAATACAGGGGTGTACTCACTTATGCTGAGCACTGTATATATAATGTACTGATAATACAGGGGTGTACTCACTTATGCTGAGCACTGCATATATAATGTACTGATAATACAGGGGTGTACTCACTTATGCTGAGCACTGTATATATAATGTACTGATAATACAGGGGTGTACTCACTTATGGTGAGCACTGTATATATAATGTACTGATAATACATGGGTGTACTCACTTATGCTGAGCACTGCATATATAATGTACTGATAATACAGGGGTGTACTCACTTATGCTGAGCACTGTATATATAATGTACTGATAATACAGGGGTGTACTCACTTATGCTGAGCACTGTATATATAATGTACTGATAATACATGGGTGTACTCACTTATGCTGAGCACTGCATATATAATGTACTGATAATACAGGGGTGTACTCACTTATGCTGAGCACTGTATATATAATGTACTGATAATACAGGGGTGTACTCACTTATGGTGAGCACTGTATATATAATGTACTGATAATACATGGGTGTACTCACTTATGCTGAGCACTGCATATATAATGTACTGATAATACAGGGGTGTACTCACTTATGCTGAGCACTGTATATATAATGTACTGATAATACAGGGGTGTACTCACTTATGCTGAGCACTGTATATATAATGTACTGATAATACATGGGTGTACTCACTTATGCTGAGCACTGCATATATAATGTACTGATAATACAGGGGTGTACTCACTTATGCTGAGCACTGTATATATAATGTACTGATAATACAGGGGTGTACTCACTTATGGTGAGCACTGTATATATAATGTACTGATAATACATGGGTGTACTCACTTATGCTGAGCTCTGTATATATAATGTACGGATAATACAGGGGTGTACTCACTTATGCTGAGCACTGTATATATAATGTACTGATAATACTGGGGTGTACTCACTTATACTGAGCGCTGTACATATAATGTACTGATAATACAGGGGTGTACTCACTTATGCTGAGCACTGTATATATAATGTACTGATAATACATGGGTGTACTCACTTATGCTGAGCACTGCATATATAATGTACTGATAATACAGGGGTGTACTCACTTATGCTGAGCACTGTATATATAATGTACTGATAATACAGGGGTGTACTCACTTATGTTGAGCACTGTATATATAATGTACTGATAATACATGGGTGTACTCACTTATGCTGAGCTCTGTATATATAATGTACGGATAATACAGGGGTGTACTCACTTATGCTGAGCACTGTATATATAATGTACTGATAATACTGGGGTGTACTCACTTATGCTGAGCTCTGTACATATAATGTACTGATAATACAGGGGTGTACTCACTTTTACTGAGCACTGTATATATAATGTACTGATAATACAGGGGTGTACTCACTTATACTGAGCCCTCTATATATAATGTACTGATAATACAGGGGTGTACTCACTTATGCTGAGCCCTGTATATATAATGTACTGATAATACAGGGGTGTACTCACTTATACTGAGCCCTCTATATATAATGTACTGATAATACAGGGGTGTACTCACTTATGCTGAGCCCTGTATATATAATGTACTGATAATACAGGGGTGTACTCACTTATGCTGAGCCCTGTATATATAATGTACTGATAATACAGGGGTGTACTCTCTTATGCTGAGCCCTGTATATATAATGTACTAATAATACAGTGGTGTACTCACTTATGTTGAGCACTGTATATATAATGTACTGATAATACAGGGGTGTACTCACTTATGCTGAGCACTGTATATATAATGTACTGATAATACAGGGGTGTACTCACTTATGCTGAGCACTGCATATATAATGTACTGATAATACAGGGGTGTACTCACTTATGCTGAGCACTGTATATATAATGTACTGATAATACAGGGGTGTACTCACTTATGGTGAGCACTGTATATATAATGTACTGATAATACATGGGTGTACTCACTTATGCTGAGCACTGTATATATAATGTACTGATAATACAGGGGTGTACTCACTTATGCTGAGCACTGCATATATAATGTACTGATAATACAGGGGTGTACTCACTTATGCTGAGCACTGCATATATAATGTACTGATAATACAGGGGTGTACTCACTTATGCTGAGCACTGTATATATAATGTACTGATAATACAGGGGTGTACTCACTTATGCTGAGCACTGCATATATAATGTACTGATAATACAGGGGTGTACTCACTTATGCTGAGCACTGCATATATAATGTACTGATAATACAGGGGTGTACTCACTTATGCTGAGCACTGTATATATAATGTACTGATAATACAGGGGTGTACTCACTTATACTGAGCCCTGTATATATAATGTACTGATAATACAGGGGGTGTACTCACTTATGCTGAGCTCTATATATATAATGTACTGATAATACCGGGGTGTACTCACTTATGCTGAGCACTGTATATATAATGTACTGATAATACAGGGGGTGTACTCACTTATGCTGAGCACTGTATATATAATGTACTGATAATACAGGGGGTGTACTCACTTATGCTGAGCCCTGTATATATAATGTACTGATAATACAGTGGTGTACTCACTTATGCTGAGCACTGTATATATAATGTACTGATAATACAGGGGTGTACTCACTTATGCTGAGCACTGTATATATAATGTACTGATAATACAGGGTGTACTCACTTATACTGAGCCCTGTATATATAATATACTGATAATACAGGGGTGTACTCACTTATGCTGAGCGCTGTATATATAACGTACTGATAATGCAGGGGTGTACTCACTTATGCTGAGCCCTGTATATATAATGTACTGATAATACAGGGGTGTACTCACTTATACTGAGCACTGTATATATAATGTACTGATAATACAGGGGTGTACTCACTTATGCTGAGCCCTGTATATATATTGTACTGATAATACTGGGGGTGTACTCACTTATGCTGAGCGCTGTATATATAATGTACTGATAATACAGGGGTGTACTCACTTATGCTGAGCACTGTATATATAATGTACTGATAATACAGGGGTGTACTCACTTATGCTGAGCCCTGTATATATAATGTACTGATAATACAGGGGTGTACTCACTTATGCTGAGCCCTATATATAAAGTACTGATAATACAGGGGTGTACTCACTTATGCTGAGCGCTGTATATATAATGTACTGATAATACAGGGGTGTACTCACTTATGCTGAGCCCTGTTTATATAATGTACTGATAATACAATGGTGTACTCACTTATGCTGAGCCCTGTATATATAATGTACTGATAATACAGGGGTGTACTCACTTATGCTGAGCACTGTATATATAATGTACTGATAATACAGTGGTGTACTCACTTATGCTGAGCACTGTATATATAATGTACTGATAATACAGGGGTGTACTCACTTATGCTGAGCACTGTATATATAATGTACTGATAATACCGGGGTGTACTCACACTGAGCACTGTATATATAATGTACTGATAATACAGGGGTGTACTCACTTATACTGAGCCCTGTATATATAATGTACTGATAATATAGGGGTGTACTCACTTATGCTGAGCACTGTATATATAATGTACTGATAATACAGGCGTGTACTCACTTATGCTGAGCCCTGTATATATAATGTACTGATAATATAGGGGTGTACTCACTTATACTGAGCGCTGTATATATAATGTACTGATAATACCGGGGTGTACTCACTTATGCTGAGCACTGTATATATAATGTACTGATAATACAGGGCTGTACTCACTTATACTGAGCCCTGTATATATAAAGTACTGATAATACAGGGGTGTACTCACTTATGCTGAGCGCTGTATATATAATGTACTGATACTACAGGGGTGTACTCACTTATGCTGAGCACTGTATATATAATGTACTGATAATACAGGGTGTGTACTCACTTATGCTGAGCCCTGTATATATAATGTACTGATAATACAGGGGGTGTACTCACTTATGCTGAGCACTGTATATATAATGTACTGATAATACAGGGGTGTACTCACTTATGCTGAGCACTGTATATATAATGTACTGATAATACAGGGGTGTACTCACTTATGCTGAGCACTGTATATATAATGTACTGATAATACAGGGTGTACTCACTTATTCTGAGCTCTGTATATATAATGTACTGATAATACAGGGTGTACTCACTTATGTTGAGCACTGTATATATAATGTACTGATAATACAGGGTATACTCACTTATGTTGAGCACTGTATATATAATGTACTGATAATACAGGGTGTACTCACTTATTCTGAGCTCTGTATATATAATGTACTGATAATACAGGGTGTACTCACTTATGTTGAGCACTGTATATATAATGTACTGATAATACAGGGTGTACTCACTTATGCTGAGCACTGTATATATAATGTACTGATAATACAGGGTGTACTCACTTATTCTGAGCTCTGTATATATAATGTACTGATAATACAGGGTGTACTCACTTATTCTGAGCTCTGTATATATAATGTACTGATAATACAGGGTGTACTCACTTATTCTGAGCTCTGTATATATAATGTACTGATAATACAGGGTGTACTCACTTATGTTGAGCACTGTATATATAATGTACTGATAATACAGGGTGTGTACTCACTTATGCTGAGCATTGTATATATAATGTACTGATAATACAGGGGTGTACTCACTTATGCTGAGCACTGTATATATAATGTACTGATAATACAGGGGTGTACTCACTTATGCTGAGCACTGTATATATAATGTACTGATAATACAGGGTGTACTCACTTATTCTGAGCTCTGTATATATAATGTACTGATAATACAGGGTGTACTCACTTATGTTGAGCACTGTATATATAATGTACTGATAATACAGGGTGTACTCACTTATGTTGAGCACTGTATATATAATGTACTGATAATACAGGGTGTACTCACTTATTCTGAGCTCTGTATATATAATGTACTGATAATACAGGGTGTACTCACTTATGTTGAGCACTGTATATATAATGTACTGATAATACAGGGTGTACTCACTTATGCTGAGCACTGTATATATAATGTACTGATAATACAGGGTGTACTCACTTATTCTGAGCTCTGTATATATAATGTACTGATAATACAGGGTGTACTCACTTATTCTGAGCTCTGTATATATAATGTACTGATAATACAGGGGTGTGCTCACTTATACTGAGCCCTCTATATATAATGTACTGATACTACAGGGGTGTACTCACTTATTCTGAGCTCTGTATATATAATGTACTGATAATACAGGGTGTACTCACTTATGCTGAGCACTGTATATATAATGTACTGATAATACAGGGTGTACTCACTTATGCTGAGCACTGTATATATAATGTACTGATAATACAGTGGTGTACTCACTTATGCTGAGCACTGTATATATAATGTACTGATACTACAGGGGTGTACTCACTTATACTGAGCACTGTATATATAATGTACTGATACTACAGGGGTGTACTCACTTATGCTGAGCACTGTATATATAATGTACTGATAATACAGGGGGTGTACTCACTTATACTGAGCTCTGTATATATAATGTACTGATAATACAGGGGTGTACTCACTTATGCTGAGCCCTGTATATATAATGTACTGATAATACAGGGGTGTACTCACTTATGCTGAGCCCTGTATATATAATGTACTGATAATACAGGGGTGTACTCAGTTATACTGAGCACTGTATATATAATGTACTGATAATACAGGGGTGTACTCACTTATACTGAGCACTGTATATATAATGTACTGATAATACAGGGTGTACTCAGTTATACTGAGCACTGTATATATAATGTACTGATAATACAGGGGTGTACTCACTTATGCTGAGCACTGTATATATAATGTACTGATAATACAGGGGTGTACTCACTTATATTGAGCACTGTATATATAATGTACTGATAATACAGGGTGTACTCACTTATGCTGAGCACTGTATATATAATGTACTGATACTACAGGGGTGTACTCACTTATACTGAGCCCTGTATATATAATGTACTGATAATACAGGGTGTACTCACTTATGCTGAGCACTGTATATATAATGTAATGATAATACAGGGGGTGTACTCACTTATGCTGAGCACTGTATATATAATGTACTGATACTACAGGGGTGTACTCACTTATACTGAGCCCTGTATATATAGTGTGCTGATAATAATGATGGACGCTTCAGACAGAGACACGCATCCCCGGTTATATTATAGATAGATAGATAGATATATTTATGTAACTCATTAATTAAGATAACTTACATCTGGAGGGGCGGCCACCTCCGCAAACAGACATGCGCCAAATACTCTGACTTTGTTTCCCCGTAAGTGCTGGCCCGAGTACTGTGGTCCCCAGTAATCTGCCTGGGGGGCCACAGAGAAGCTGATCACGGGCCCGGGGTTCCCCAGCCCTGCTCTAATGGAAATGTACTGCAGAGGAAACAAGCTATTGCAATGACAATGACTCAAAAAGATCTAATCAAATAAAAGTTTAAGATCCAGTAGCAGTTTTGGTATTCAGCACTTATGAGGAGTTTTTAGTACAGAGTAAATTAGCATGAGCTCACTATAAAAGAGTAATACAATACCAGCACCACCAATTAAAAGTGGGTCCATTTAGAGGGGTTGTGCGACCATAAAGAATACAGTAAACCAACCAGATAAGGTGAAAATAAATAGATTTGTAATTTATTGTGATTAAAAATTATGCTTCATTCAAAAGATACCAAGTTTTTATTTTTTCAATTATGCTCTCTGGCGCCACCTGGCGTTATTCCATTAGGTTCTGGTAGTGGGTGATCAGCTGGTTGCAGTTCCTGTCATAAGAGCTCCCCACCTGCAGCCTGCACAATGTATTGTCTGTCACAAGGCCCCCTGCTGCAAGCACAGAGTGTCTGTGATTCACCCCCTCCCCTTGAGCTCACTGCTCACCTCCAGGTGATTCACTCCCTCCCCCTACACTCACTGCTGATCTCCGGGTGATTCACTCTCTCCCCGTGCACTCAAAGCTGTACTTTGTGTGAGACTCCCCCTCCCCCTGCACTCACAGCTGATCTCCGGGTGAGACACCCCTCCACCTGCACTCACAGCTGATCTCACTGAGTCACCCCCTCCCCCTGTGCTCACAGCTGATCTCTGGGTGAGACAGCCCCTCCCCCTGCGCTCACAGCTGATCTCCAGGTGAGATACCCCCTCCCCCTGCACTCTCAGCTGATCTCCAGGTGAGATACCCCCTCCCCCTGCACTCACAGCTGATCTCCAGGTGAGATACCCCCTCCCCCTGCACTCACAGCTGATCTCCAGGTGAGATACCCCTCCTCCTGCACTCACAGCTGATCTCCAGGTGGTATACCCCCTCCCCCTGCACTCACAGCTGATCTCCAGGTGAGATACCCCCTCCCCCTGCACTCATAGCTGATCTCCAGGTGAGATACCCCCTCCCCCTGCATTCATAGCTGATCTCCAGGTGAGATACCTCCTCCCCCTGCACTCACAGCTGATCTCCGGGTGAGATACCTCCTCCCCCTGCACTCACAGCTGATCTCCAGGTGAGATACCCCCTCCCCCTACCTCACAGCTGATCTCCAGGTGAGATACCCCCTCCCCCTGCACTCACAGCTGATCTCCGGGTGAGATACCCCCTCCCCCTGCACTCACAGCTGATCTCCGGGTGAGATACCCCCTCCCCCTGCACTCACATCTGATCTCCGGGTGAGATACCCCGCCCCCTGCACTCACAGCTGATCTCCAGGTGAGATACCCCCTCCCCCTGCACTCACAGCTGATCTCCAGGTGAGATACCCCCTCCCCCTGCCCTCACAGCTGATCTCCAGGTGAGACACCTCCTCCCCCTGCACTCACAGCTGATCTCCGGGTGAGACACCCCCTCCTCCTGCACTCACAGCTGATCTCCGGGTGAGATACCCCCTCCCCCTGCACTCACAGCTGATCTCCGGGTGAGATACCCCCTCCCCCTGCACTCACAGCTGATCTCCAGGTGAGATACCCCCTCCTCCTGCACTCACAGCTGATCTCCAGGTGAGATACCTCCTCCCCCTGCACTCACAGCTGATCTCCGGGTGAGACACCCCTCCACCTGCGCTCACAGCTGATCTACAGGTGAGAGACTCGCTGCGCTCACAGCTGATCTCCAGGTGAGATACCCCCTCCCCCTGCACTCACAGCTGATCTCCAGGTGAGATACCACCTCCTCCTGCACTCACAGCTGATCTCCAGGTGAGATACCCCCTCCCCCTGCACTCACAGCTGATCTCCAGGTGAGATACCCCCCCCCCTGCACTCACAGCTGATCTCCGTGTGAGATACCCCCTCCCCCTGCACTTACAGCTGATCTCCAGGTGAGATACCCCCTCCTCCTGCACTCACAGCTGAACTCCAAGTGAGACACCTCCTCCCCCTGCACTCACAGCTGATCTCCAGGTGAGATACCCCCTCCCCCTGCACTCACAGCTGATCTCCAGGTGAGATACCTCCTCCTCCTACACTCACAGCTGATCTCCAGGTGAGATACCCCCTCCCCCTGCCTCACAGCTGATCTCCAGGTGAGATACCCCCTCCCCCTGCACTCACAGCTGATCTCCAGGTGAGATACCCCCTCCCCCTGCCTCACAGCTGATCTCCAGGTGAGATACCCCCTCCTCCTGCACTCACAGCTGATCTCCAGGTGAGATACCCCCTCCCCCTGCCTCACAGCTGATCTCCAGGTGAGACACCTCCTCCTCCTGCACTCACAGCTGATCTCCAGGTGAGACACCTCCTCCCCCTGCACTCACAGCTGATCTCCAGGTGAGATACCCCCTCCTCCTGCACTCACAGCTGATCTCCAGGTGAGATACCTCCTCCTCCTGCACTCATAACTGATCTCCAGGTGAGGTCATCTGCTTCACAGAATTGTAAGTAGGATAGCAGAGCGACTCTTCCTGTGCTTAGTCTGTGAAGCAGATGATCTCACCCAGAGATCAGCTGTGAATACAGGTGGAGGTAGTGAATCACCTGGAGATCAGCTGTCAGTGCAGGGGGAGGGGGTGTCTCACCCACAGATCAGCTGTGAGCGCAGGGGGAGGAGGTGTCTTACCCGGAGATCAGCTGTGAGTGCAGGGGGAGGAGGTGTCTCACCCGGAGATCAGCTGTGAGTGCAGGAGGAGGAGGTGTCTCACCTGGAGATCAGCTATTAGTGCAGGGGGAGGGGGTTTCTCACCTGGAGATCACCTGTGAGTGCAGAGGGAGGGGGTGTCTCACCCGGAGATCAGCTGTGAGTGCAGGAGGAGGAGGTGTCTCACCCGGAGATCAGCTGTGAGTGCAGGGGGAGGAGGTATCTCACCTGGAGATCAGCTGTGAGTGCAGGGGGAGGAGGTGTCTCACCCGGAGATCAGCTGTGAGGGCAGGGGGGAGGAGGTGTCTCACCTGGAGATCAGCTGTGAGTGCAGGGGGAGGAGGTGTCTCACCTGGAGATCAGCTGTGAATACAGGTGGAGGTAGTGAATCACCTGGAGTTCAGCTGTGAGTGCAGGGGGAGGGGGTGTCTCACCTGGAGATCAGCTGTGAGGGCAGGGGGAGGGGGTGTCTCACCCGGAGATCAGCTGTGAGGGCAGGGGGAGGAGGTGTCTCACCTGGAGATCAGCTGTGAATACAGGTGAAGGTAGTGAATCACCTGGAGATCAGCTGTGATGCAGGGGGAGGGGGTGTCTCACCTGGAGATCAGCTGTGAGTACAGGTGGAGGTAGTGAATCACCTGGAGATCAGCTGTGAGGGCAGGGGGAGGAGGTGTCTCACCTGGAGATCAGCTGTGAGGGCAGGAGGAGGGGGTGTCTCACCTGGAGATCAGCTGTGAGTGCAGGGGGAGGAGGTGTCTCACCTGGAGATCAGCTGTGAGGGCAGGGGGAGGAGGTGTCTCACCTGGAGATCAGCTGTGAATACAGGTGGAGGTAGTGAATCACCTGGAGATCAGCTGTGAGGGCAGGGGGAGGAGGTGTCTCACCTGGAGATCAGCTGTGAGGGCAGGGGGAGGAGGTGTCTCACCTGGAGATCAGCTGTGAATACAGGTGGAGGTAGTGAATCACCTGGAGATCAGCTGTGAGTGCAGGGGGAGGAGGTGTCTCACCTGGAGATCAGCTGTGAGTGCAGGGGGAGGAGGTGTCTCACCTGGAGATCAGCTGTGAGTGCAGGAGGAGGGTGTGAATCACCTGGAGATCAGCTGTGAGGGCAGGGGGAGGAGGTGTCTCACCTGGAGATCAGCTGTGAATACAGGTGGAGGTAGTGAATCACCTGGAGATCAGCTGTGAGTGCAGGGGGAGAGAGTGAATCACAGACACTCTGTGCTTGCAGCAGGGAGCCTTGTGACAGACAATACATTGTGCAGGCTGCGGTTGGAGAGCTCTTATGACAGGAACTGCAACCAGCTGATCACCCACTACCAGAACCTAATGGAATAACGCCAGGTGGCGCCAGAGAGCATAATTGAAAAAATAAAAGCTTGGTATCTTTTGAACGAAGCATAATTTTGAATCACTTTAAATTACAAAACTATTTATTTCCACCTTTTCTGGTTGGTTACTTGTATTCATTATAGTGGCACAACCCCTTTAAGAAGGATACTACTCTGAGGTACAGGATAAGACCAGAAAGGGTGTTCCCCCACTCGAATCGCCGCTACCAGTGCGGCTTCATCAGGAGTACATGCATTAAAGAGCGTTCAAAGCTTGTGTGTACATGTATGTATATAATATATATTTATGTAACTCATAAATTAAGATAACTTACATCTGGAGGGGCGGCCGCCTCGGCAAACAGACATGCGCCAAATACTCTGACTTTGTTTCCTCGTAAGTGCTGGCCCGAGTACTGTGGTCCCCAGTAATCTGCCTGGGGGGCCACAGAGAAGCTGATCACGGGCCCGGGGTTCCCCAGCCCTGCTCTAATGGAAATGTACTGCAGAGGAAACAAGCTATTGCAATGACAATGACTCAAAAAGATCTAATCAAATAAAAGTTTAAGATCCAGTAGCAGTTTTAGTATTCAGCACTTATGAGGAGTTTTTAGTACAGAGTAAATTAGCATGAGCTCACTATAAAAGAGTAATACAATACCAGCACCACCAATTAAAAGTGGGTCCATTTAGAGGGGTTGTGTGACCATAAAGAATACAGTTAACCAACCAGAAAAGGTGAAAATATATAGATTTGTAATTTCTAGTGATTAAAAATTATGCTTCATTCAAAAGATACCAAACTTTTATTTTTTGAATGCTGCTCTCTGGCGCCACCTGGCGTTATTCCATTACGTCCTGGTAGTGGATGATCAGCTGGTTGGGTTTGAGCAGTTTTTGTCATAAGAGCTCCCCACCCGCAGCCTGCACAATGAATTCTCTGTCACAAGGTCCCGTGCTGTAAGCACAGTGTGTGTGATTCACCCCTTGAGCTCACTGCTCACCTCCAGGTGATTCACTCCCTCCCCCTACACTCACTGCTGATCTCTGGGTGAGACACCCCCTCCCCCTGCACTCATAACTTGTCTCCGGTTGAGACACTCCCTCCAATTGCGCTCACAGCTGATCTACTGGTGAGACACCGCCTACCCCTGCACTCACAGCTGATCTCCGTGTGAGACACCCCTTCTCCCTGCACTCACAGCTGATCTCCGGGTGAGATACCCCCTCCCCCGGCACTCTCAGCTGATCTCCAGGTGAGATACCCCCTCCCCCTGCACTCACAGCTGATCTCCGGGTGAGATACCCCCTCCACCTGGACTCACAGCTGATCTACAGGTGAGAGACCCGCTGCGCTCACAGCTGATCTCCAAGTGAGACACCTCCTCCCCCTGCACTCACAGCTGATCTCCGGGTGAGATACCCCCTCCCCCTGCACTCACAGCTGATCTCCGGGTGAGATACCCCCTCCCCCTGCACTCACATCTGACCTCCGGGTGAGATACCCCGCCCCTTGCACTCACAGCTGATCTCCAGGTGAGATACCCCCTCCCCCTGCACTCACAGCTGATCTCCAGGTGAGATACCCCCTCCCCCTGCCCTCACAGCTGATCTCCAGGTGAGACACCTCCTCCCCCTGCACTCACAGCTGATCTCCGGGTGAGACACCCCCTCCTCCTGCACTCACAGCTGATCTCCGGGTGAGATACCCCCTCCCCCTGCACTCACAGCTGATCTCCGGGTGAGATACCCCCTCCCCCTGCACTCACAGCTGATCTCCAGGTGAGATACCCCCTCCTCCTGCACTCACAGCTGATCTCCAGGTGAGATACCTCCTCCCCCTGCACTCACAGCTGATCTCCGGGTGAGACACCCCTCCACCTGCGTTCACAGCTGATCTACAGGTGAGAGACTCGCTGCGCTCACAGCTGATCTCCAGGTGAGATACCCCCTCCCCCTGCACTCACAGCTGATCTCCAGGTGAGATACCACCTCCTCCTGCACTCACAGCTGATCTCCAGGTGAGATACCCCCTCCCCCTGCACTCACAGCAGATCTCCAGGTGAGATACCCCCTCCCCCTGCACTCACAGCTGATCTCCGTGTGAGATACCCCCTCCCCCTGCACTCACAGCTGATCTCCAGGTGAGATACCCCCTCCTCCTGCACTCACAGCTGATCTCCAAGTGAGACACCTCCTCCCCCTGCACTCACAGCTGATCTCCAGGTGAGATACCCCCTCCCCCTGCACTCACAGCTGATCTCCAGGTGAGATACCTCCTCCTCCTGCACTCACAGCTGATCTCCAGGTGAGATACCCCCTCCCCCTGCCTCACAGCTGATCTCCAGGTGAGATACCCCCTCCCCCTGCCTCACAGCTGATCTCCAGGTGAGATACCCCCTCCCCCTGCCTCACAGCTGATCTCCAGGTGAGATACCCCCTCCTCCTGCACTCACAGCTGATCTCCAGGTGAGATACCCCCTCCCCCTGCACTCACAGCTGATCTCCAGGTGAGACACCTACTCCTCCTGCACTCACAGCTGATCTCCAGGTGAGACACCTCCTCCCCCTGCACTCACAGCTGATCTCCAGGTGAGATACCCCCTCCTCCTGCACTCACAGCTGATCTCCAGGTGAGATACCTCCTCCTCCTGCACTCATAGCTGATCTCCAGGTGAGGTCATCTGCTTCACAGAATTGTAAGTAGGATAGCAGAGAGACTCTTCCTGTGCTTAGTCTGTGAAGCAGATGATCTCACCCAGAGATCAGCTGTGAATACAGGTGGAGGTAGTGAATCACCTGGAGATCAGCTGTGAGTGCAGGGGGAGGGGGTATCTCACCTGGAGATCAGCTGTGAGTGCAGGGGGAGGAGGTGTCTTACCCGGAGATCAGCTGTGAGTGCAGGGGGAGGAGGTGTCTCACCCGGAGATCAGCTGTGAGTGCAGGAGGAGGAGGTGTCTCACCTGGAGATCAGCTGTGAGTGCAGGAGGAGGAGGTGTCCCACCTGGAGATCAGCAGTGAGCGCAGGGGGAGGGGGTATCTCACCTGGAGATCAGCTATGAGTGCAGGGGGAGGGGGTTTCTCACCTGGAGATCAGCTGTGAGTGCAGGGGGAGGAGGTGTCTCACCCGGAGATCAGCTGTGAGGGCAGGGGGAGGAGGTGTCTCACCTGGAGATCAGCTGTGAGTGCAGGGGGAGGAGGTGTCTCACCTGGAGATCAGCTGTGAATACAGGTGGAGGTAGTGAATCACCTGGAGTTCAGCTGTGAGTGCAGGGGGAGGGGGTGTCTCACCTGGAGATCAGCTGTGAGTGCAGGGGGAGAGAGTGAATCACAGACACTCTGTGCTTGCAGCAGGGAGCCTTGTGACAGACAATACATTGTGCAGGCTGCGGTTGGAGAGCTCTTATGACAGGAACTGCAACCAGCTGATCACCCACTACCAGAACCTAATGGAATAACGCCAGGTGGCGCCAGAGAGCATAATTGAAAAAATAAAAGCTTGGTATCTTTTGAATGAAGCATAATTTTGAATCACTTTAAATTACAAAACTATTTATTTCCACCTTTTCTGGTTGGTTACTTGTATTCATTATAGTGGCACAACCCCTTTAAGAAGGATACTACTCTGAGGTACAGGATAAGAGCAGAAAGGGTGTTCCCCCACTCGAATCGCCGCTACCAGTGCGGCTTCATCAGGAGTACCTGCATTAAAGAGCGTTCAAAGCTTGTGTGTATATGTATGTATATAATATATATTTATGTAACTCATAAATTAAGATAACTTACATCTGGAGGGGCGTCCGCCTCGGCAAACAGACATGCGCCAAATACTCTGACTTTGTTTCCTCGTAAGTGCTGGCCCGAGTACTGTGGTCCCCAGTAATCTGCCTGGGGGGCCACAGAGAAGCTGATCACGGGCCCGGGGTTCCCCAGCCCTGCTCTAATGGAAATGTACTGCAGAGGAAACAAGCTATTGCAATGACAATGACTCAAAAAGATCTAATCAAATAAAAGTTTAAGATCCAGTAGCAGTTTTAGTATTCAGCACTTATGAGGAGTTTTTAGTACAGAGTAAATTAGCATGAGCTCACTATAAAAGAGTAATACAATACCAGCACCACCAATTAAAAGTGGGTCCATTTAGAGGGGTTGTGTGACCATAAAGAATACAGTTAACCAACCAGAAAAGGTGAAAATATATAGATTTGTAATTTCTAGTGATTAAAAATTATGCTTCATTCAAAAGATACCAAACTTTTATTTTTTGAATGCTGCTCTCTGGCGCCACCTGGCGTTATTCCATTACGTCCTGGTAGTGGATGATCAGCTGGTCGGGTTTGAGCAGTTTTTGTCATAAGAGCTCCCCACCCGCAGCCTGCACAATGTATTCTCTGTCACAAGGTCCCGTGCTGTAAGCACAGTGTGTGTGATTCACCCCTTGAGCTCACTGCTCACCTCCAGGTGATTCACTCCCTCCCCCTACACTCACTGCTGATCTCTGGGTGAGACACCCCCTCCCCCTGCACTCATAACTTGTCTCCGGTTGAGACACTCCCTCCAATTGCGCTCACAGCTGATCTACTGGTGAGACACCGCCTACCCCTGCACTCACAGCTGATCTCCGTGTGAGACACCCCTTCTCCCTGCACTCACAGCTGATCTCCGGGTGAGATACCCCCTCCCCCTGCACTCTCAGCTGATCTCCAGGTGAGATACCCCCTCCCCCTGCACTCACAGCTGATCTCCGGGTGAGATACCCCCTCCACCTGGACTCACAGCTGATCTACAGGTGAGAGACCCGCTGCGCTCACAGCTGATCTCCAAGTGAGACACCTCCTCCCCCTGCACTCACAGCTGATCTCCGGGTGAGATACCCCCTCCCCCTGCACTCACAGCTGATCTCCGGGTGAGATACCCCCTCCCCCTGCACTCACATCTGACCTCCGGGTGAGATACCCCGCCCCCTGCACTCACAGCTGATCTCCAGGTGAGATACCCCCTCCCCCTGCACTCACAGCTGATCTCCAGGTGAGATACCCCCTCCCCCTGCCCTCACAGCTGATCTCCAGGTGAGACACCTCCTCCCCCTGCACTCACAGCTGATCTCCGGGTGAGACACCCCCTCCTCCTGCACTCACAGCTGATCTCCGGGTGAGATACCCCCTCCCCCTGCACTCACAGCTGATCTCCAGGTGAGATACCCCCTCCCCCTGCACTCACAGCTGATCTCCAGGTGAGATACCCCCTCCTCCTGCACTCACAGCTGATCTCCAGGTGAGATACCTCCTCCCCCTGCACTCACAGCTGATCTCCGGGTGAGACACCCCTCCACCTGCGTTCACAGCTGATCTACAGGTGAGAGACTCGCTGTGCTCACAGCTGATCTCCAGGTGAGATACCCCCTCCCCCTGCACTCACAGCTGATCTCCAGGTGAGATACCACCTCCTCCTGCACTCACAGCTGATCTCCAGGTGAGATACCCCCTCCCCCTGCACTCACAGCTGATCTCCAGGTGAGATACCCCCTCCCCCTGCACTCACAGCTGATCTCCGTGTGAGATACCCCCTCCCCCTGCACTCACAGCTGATCTCCAGGTGAGATACCCCCTCCTCCTGCACTCACAGCTGATCTCCAAGTGAGACACCTCCTCCCCCTGCACTCACAGCTGATCTCCAGGTGAGATACCCCCTCCCCCTGCACTCACAGCTGATCTCCAGGTGAGATACCTCCTCCTCCTGCACTCACAGCTGATCTCCAGGTGAGATACCCCCTCCCCCTGCCTCACAGCTGATCTCCAGGTGAGATACCCCCTCCCCCTGCCTCACAGCTGATCTCCAGGTGAGATACCCCCTCCTCCTGCACTCACAGCTGATCTCCAGGTGAGATACCCCCTCCCCCTGCACTCACAGCTGATCTCCAGGTGAGACACCTCCTCCTCCTGCACTCACAGCTGATCTCCAGGTGAGACACCTCCTCCCCCTGCACTCACAGCTGATCTCCAGGTGAGATACCCCCTCCTCCTGCACTCACAGCTGATCTCCAGGTGAGATACCTCCTCCTCCTGCACTCATAGCTGATCTCCAGGTGAGGTCATCTGCTTCACAGAATTGTAAGTAGGATAGCAGAGAGACTCTTCCTGTGCTTAGTCTGTGAAGCAGATGATCTCACCCAGAGATCAGCTGTGAATACAGGTGGAGGTAGTGAATCACCTGGAGATCAGCTGTGAGTGCAGGGGGAGGGGGTATCTCACCTGGAGATCAGCTGTGAGTGCAGGGGGAGGAGGTGTCTTACCCGGAGATCAGCTGTGAGTGCAGGGGGAGGAGGTGTCTCATCCGGAGATCAGCTGTGAGTGCAGGAGGAGGAGGTGTCTCACCTGGAGATCAGCTATGAGTGCAGGGGGAGGGGGTTTCTCACCTGGAGATCAGCTGTGAGTGCAGGGGGAGGAGGTGTCTCACCCGGAGATCAGCTGTGAGGGCACGGGGAGGAGGTGTCTCACCTGGAGATCAGCTGTGAGTGCAGGGGGAGGAGGTGTCTCACCTGGAGATCAGCTGTGAATACAGGTGGAGGTAGTGAATCACCTGGAGTTCAGCTGTGAGTGCAGGGGGAGGGGGTGTCTCACCTGGAGATCAGCTGTGAGGGCAGGGGGAGGGGGTGTCTCACCCGGAGATCAGCTGTGAGGGCAGGAGGAGGGGGTATCTCACCTGGAGATCAGCTGTGAATACAGGTGGAGGTAGTGAATCACCTGGAGTTCAGCTGTGAGTGCAGGGGGAGGAGGTGTCTCACCTGGAGATCAGCTGTGAATACAGGTGGAGGTAGTGAATCACCTGGAGTTCAGCTGTGAGTGCAGGGGGAGGGGGTGTCTCACCTGGAGATCAGCTGTGAGGGCAGGGGGAGGAGGTGTCTCACCTGGAGATCAGCTGTGAATACAGGTGGAGGTAGTGAATCACCTGGAGATCAGCTGTGAGTGCAGGGGGAGGAGGTGTCTCACCTGGAGATCAGCTGTGAATACAGGTGGAGGTAGTGAATCACCTGGAGATCAGCTGTGAGGCAGGGGGAGGGGGTGTCTCACCTGGAGATCAGCTGTGAATACAGGTGGAGGTAGTGAATCACCTGGAGATCAGCTGTGAGGGCAGGGGGAGGAGGTGTCTCACCTGGAGATCAGCTGTGAGGGCAGGGGGAGGAGGTGTCTCACTTGGAGATCAGCTGTGAATACAGGTGGAGGTAGTGAATCACCTGGAGTTCAGCTGTGAGTGCAGGGGGAGGGGGTGTCTCACCTGGAGATCAGCTGTGAGGGCAGGGGGAGGAGGTGTCTCACCTGGAGATCAGCTGTGAATACAGGTGGAGGTAGTGAATCACCTGGAGATCAGCTGTGAGTGCAGGGGGAGGAGGTGTCTCACCTGGAGATCAGCTGTGAATACAGGTGGAGGTAGTGAATCACCTGGAGATCAGCTGTGAGGCAGGGGGAGGGGGTGTCTCACCTGGAGATCAGCTGTGAATACAGGTGGAGGTAGTGAATCACCTGGAGATCAGCTGTGAGGGCAGGGGGAGGAGGTGTCTCACCTGGAGATCAGCTGTGAGGGCAGGGGGAGGAGGTGTCTCACCTGGAGATCAGCTGTGAATACAGGTGGAGGTAGTGAATCACCTGGAGATCAGCTGTGAGGGCAGGGGGAGGAGGTGTCTCACCTGGAGATCAGCTGTGAGTGCAGGGGGAGAGAGTGAATCACAGACACTCTGTGCTTGCAGCAGGGAGCCTTGTGACAGACAATACATTGTGCAGGCTGCGGTTGGAGAGCTCTTATGACAGGAACTGCAACCAGCTGATCACCCACTACCAGAACCTAATGGAATAACGCCAGGTGGCGCCAGAGAGCATAATTGAAAAAATAAAAGCTTGGTATCTTTTGAACGAAGCATAATTTTGAATCACTTTAAATTACAAAACTATTTATTTCCACCTTTTCTGGTTGGTTACTTGTATTCATTATAGTGGCACAACCCCTTTAAGAAGGATACTACTCTGAGGTACAGGATAAGACCAGAAAGGGTGTTCCCCCACTCGAATCGCCGCTACCAGTGCGGCTTCATCAGGAGTACATGCATTAAAGAGCGTTCAAAGCTTGTGTGTACATGTATGTATATAATATATATTTATGTAACTCATAAATTAACTTACATCTGGAGGAGCGGCCGCCTCGGCAAACAGACTTGCGCCAAAATACTCTGACATTGTTTCCCCGTAAGTGCTGGCCCGAGTACTGTGGTCCCCAGTAATCTGCCTGGGGGGCCACAGAGAAGCTGATCACGGGCCCGGGGTTCCCCAGCCCTGCTCTAATGGAAATGTACTGCAGAGGAAACAAGCTATTGCAATGACAATGACTCAAAAAGATCTAATCAAATAAAAGTTTAAGATCCAGTAGCAGTTTTAGTATTCAGCACTTATGAGGAGTTTTTAGTGCAGAGTAAATTAGCATGAGCTCACTATAAAAGAGTAATACAATACCAGCACCACCAATTAAAAGTGGGTCCATTTAGAGGGGTTGTGCGACCATAAAGAATACAGTAAACCAACCAGAAAAGGTGAAAATATATAGATTTGTAATTTCTAGTGATTAAAAATTATGCTTCATTCAAAAGATACCAAGCTTTTATTTTTTGAATGCTGCTCTCTGGCGCCCCCTGGCGTTATTCCACTACGTCCTGGTAGTAGGTGATCAACTGGTCGGGTTTGAGCAGTTTCTGTCATAAGAGCTCCCCACCCGCAGCCTGCACAATGTATTCTCTGTCACAAGGCCCCCTGCAGTAAGCACAGTGTGTGTGATTCACCCCCTCCCCTTGAGCTCACTGCTCACCTCCAAGTGATTCACTCCCTCCCCCTACACTCACTGCTGATCTCCGGGTGAGACACCCCTCCACCTGCGCTCACAGCTGATCTCTGGGTGAGATACCCCCTCCTCCTGCACTCACAGCTGATCTCTGGGTGAGACACCCCTCCACCTGCGCTCACAGCTGATCTACAGGTGAGAGACTCGCTGCACTCACAGCTGATCTCACTGAGTCACCCCCTCCCCCTGTGCTCACAGCTGATCTCTGGGTGAGATACCCCCTCCCCCTGCACTCACAGCTGTTCTCCCGGTTAGACACGTCCTCCTCCTGCGCTCACCGCTCATATCCGGGTGAGATACCTCCTCCTCCTGCCCTCACAGCTGATCTCCGGGTGAGACACCTCCTCCCCCTGCACTCACAGCTGATCTCAGGGTGAGACACCTCCTCCCCCTGCACTCACAGCTGATCTCCAGGTGAGATACCCCCTCCTCCTGCCCTCACAGCTGATCTCCGGGTGAGATACCCCCTCCCCCTGCACTCACAGCTGATCTCCAGGTGAGATACCCTCTCCTCCTGCCCTCACAGCTGATCTCCAGGTGAGATACCCCCTCCCCCTGCACACACAGCCGATCTCGGGGTGAGACCCCCCCTCCCCCTGCACTCACAGCTGATTTCGGGGTGAGACACCTCCTCCCCCTGCACTCACAGCTGATCTCCAGGTGAGATACCCCCTCCTCCTGCCCTCACAGCTGATCTCCGGGTGAGATACCCCCTCCCCCTGCACTCACAGCTGATCTCCAGGTGAGATACCCCCTCCCCCTGCACTCACAGCTGATCTCCAGGTGAGATACCCCCTCCCCCTGCACTCACAGCTGATCTCCAGGTGAGATACCCCCTCCTCCTGCACTCACAGCTGATCTCCAGGTGAGATACCCCCTCCCCCTGCACACACAGCTGATCTCCAGGTGAGATACCCCCTCCTCCTACACTCACAGCTGATCTCCAGGTGAGATACCCCCTCCCCCTGCTCTCACAGCTGTTCTCGGGTTAAGACACCTCCTCCTTCTGCGCTCACCGCTCATATCCGGGTGAGATACCCCCTCCTCCTGCACTTACAGCTGATCTCTGGGTGAGACACCCCTCCCCCTGCACTCACAGCTGATCTCCAGGTGAGATACCCCCTCCCCCTGCACTCATAGCTGATCTCCAGGTGAGATACCCCTCCCCCTGCACTCACAGCTGATCTCCAGGTGAGATACCCCCTCCCCCTGCACTCATAGCTGAACTCCAGGTGAGATACCCCCTCCTCTTGCCCTCACAGCTGATCTCCAGGTGAGATAGCCCCTCCCCCTGCACTCATAGCTGATCTCCAGGTGAGATACCCCCTCCCCCTGCACTCACAGCTGATCTCCAGGTGAGATACCCCCTGCACTCATAGCAGATCTCCAGGTGAGATACCCCCTCCTCTTGCCCTCACAACTGATCTCCAGGTGAGATACCCCCTCCCCCTGCACTCATAGCTGATCTCCAGGTGAGATACCCCCTTCTCCTGCACTCACAGCTGATCTCCAGGTGAGATACCCCCTCCCTCTGCCCTCACAGCTGATCTCCAGGTGAGATACCCCCTCCCCCTGCACTCACAGCTGATCTCCAGGTGATATACCCCGTCCCCCTGCACTCATAGCTGATCTCCAGGTGAGATACCCCCTCCTCTTGCCCTCACAGCTGATCTCCAGGTGAGATACCCCCTCCCCCTGCACTCATAGCTGATCTCCAGGTGAGATACCCCCTCCCCCTGCACTCACAGCTGATCTCCAGGTGAGATACCTCCTCCCCCTGCACTCACAGCTGATCTCCAGGTGAGATACCTCCTCTCCCTGCACTCACAGCTGATTTCCAGGTGAGATACCCCCTCTCCCTGCACTGACAGCTGATCTCTGAGTGATCACCCCCTCCCCCTGCACTCACAGCTGATCTCCGGGTGAGACACCCCCTCCCCCTGCGCTCACAGCTGATCTCTGAGTGATTCACCCCCTCCCCCTGCGCTCACAGCTGATTTCCGGGTGAGACTCCCCCTGCGCTCACAGCTGATCTCTGGGTGAGACACCCCCTCCCCCTGCGCTCACAGCTGATCTATGAGTGATTCACCCCCTCCCCCTGCGCTCACAGCTGATTTCCGGGTGAGACTCCCCCTGCGCTCACAGCTGATCTCTGCGTGTTCCACCCCCCCCACAACCCCCTGCACTCACAGCTGATCTCCGGGTGAGACACCTCCTCCCCCAGCACTCACAGCTCATATCTGGGTGAGACACCTCCTTACCCCTGTGCTCACAGCTGATCTCCGGGTGAGACACCCCTTTCCCCTGCGCTCACAGCTGATCTCCGGGTTAGACACTCCCTCCCCCTGCGCTCACAGCTGATCTCCGGGTGATTCACCATTCGCTCACAGCTGATCTCTGGGTGAGACTCCCCCTCCCCCTGCGCTCACAGCTGATCTCTGAGTGATTCAACCCCTCCCCCTGTGCTCACAGCTGATTTCCAGGTGAGACTCCCCCTGCGCTCACAGCTGATCTCTGCGTGTCTCCCCCCCACACCCCCCTGCACTCACAGCTGATCTCCGGGTGAGACACCTCCTCCCCCTGCACTCACAGCTCATATCTGGGTGAGACACCTCCTTACCCCTGTGCTCACAGCTGATCTCCGGGTGAGACACCCCCTTCCTCTGCCCTCACAGCTGATCTCCGGGTGAGACACCCCCTCCCCCTGCGCTCACAGCTGATCTCAGGGTTAGACACTCCCTCCCCGTGCGCTCACAGCTGATCTCCGGGTGAGACACCCCCTCCACCTGCACTCACAGCTGATCTCCGGGTTAGACACTCCCTCCCCCTGCGCTCACAGCTGATCTCTGGGTGAGACACCCCCTCCTCCTGCACTCACAGCTCATATCTGGGTGAGACACCTCCTTACCCCTGTGCTCACAGCTGATCTCCGGGTGAGGCAACCCCTTCCCCTGCCCTCACAGCTGATCTCCGGGTAAGACAACCCCTCACCCCTGCGCTCACAGCTGATCTCCGGGTGAGACACCCCCTTCCCCTGCACTCACAGCTGATCTCCGGGTTAGACACTCCCTCCCCCTGCGCTCACTGCTGATCTCCGGGTGAGACACCTCCTCCCCCTGCACTCACAGCTCATATCTGGCTGAGACACCTCGTTACCCCTGTGCTCACAGCTGATCTCCGGGTGAGACACCCCCTTCCCCTGTCCTCACAGCTGATCTCCGGGTGAGACACCCCCTCCTCCTGCGCTCACAGCTGATCTCCGGGTTAGACACTCCCTCCCCCTGCACTCTCAGCTGATCTCCGGGTTAGACACCTCCTCCCCCTGCACTCACAACTCATATCTGGGTGAGACACCTCCTTACCCCTGTGCTCACAGCTGATCTCCGGGTGAAACACCCCCTTCCCCTGCCCTCAGAGCTGATCTCCGGGTGAGACACCTCCTTACCCCTGTGCTCACAGCTGATCTCTGGGTGAGACACCTCCTTACCCCTGTGCTCACAACTGATCTCTGGGTGAGACACCCCCTTCCCCTGCCCTCACAGCTGATCTCCAGGTGAGACACCCCCTTCCCCTGTCCTCACAGCTGATCTCCGGGTGAGACAACTCCTTACCCCTGCCCTCACAGCTGATCTCTGGGCGAGACACCCCCTTCCCCTGCCCTCACAGCTGATCTCCAGGTGAGACACCCCCTTCCCCTGTCCTCACAGCTGATCTCCGGGTGAGACACCTCCATACCCCTGCCCTCACAGCTGATCTCTGGGTGAGACACCCCCTTCCCCTGCCCTCACAGCTGATCTCTGGGTGAGACACCCCCTTCCCCTGCCCTCACAGCTGATCTCCGGGTGAGACACCTCCTTACCCCTGTGCTCACAGCTGATCTCCGGGTGAGACACCTCCTTACCCCTGTGTTCACAGCTGATCTCCGGGTGAGACACCCCCTTCCCCTGCCCTCACAGCTGATCTCCGGGTGAGACACCCCCTCCCCCTGCACTCACAGCTGATCTCCAGGTGAGACACCCCCTCCCCCTGCACTCACAGCTGATCTCCGGGTTAGACACCCCCTTCCCCTGCCCTCACAGCTGATCTCCGGGTGAGACACCTCCTTACCCCTGTGCTCACAGCTGATTTCCGGGTGAGACACCTCCTTACCCCTGTGTTCACAGCTGATCTCCGGGTGAGATACCCCCTTCCCCTGCCCTCACAGCTGATCTCCGGGTGAGACACCCCCTCCCCCTGCCCTCACAGCTGATCTCCGGGTTAGACACTCCCTCCCCCTGCGCTCACAGCTGATCTCAGGGTGATTCACCCTCTAACCCTGCACTCCCTGCAGATCTCCAGGGGGCGCCAGAGAGTATTATTCAAATACTAAAAGCTTGATATCTTTTGAATGAAGCATAATTTTGAATCATTATAAATTACAAAATTATTTATTTCCACCTTTTCTGGTTGGTTAACTGTATTCTTTATGGTGACACAACCCCTTTAAGAAGGATACCACTCTGAGGTACAGGATAAGACCAGAAAGGTTGTTCCCCCTCGCGAATCGCCGCTACCAGTGCGTCTTCATCAGCGGAAGTTGCCGTAAAGAGTGTTCAAAGCTTAGATGTATATATATATATATATTTATATAATTCATTAATTAAGATAACTTACATCTGGAGGGGCGGCCGCCTCGGCAAACAGACATGAGCCAAGATACTCTGCCGTAATTTCCTCGTATAGTGGATGAACATGACATACAGTATGTACCTAAAAGAGCCACCACATTGAGGGACTTATTATCCCCCAGTATGTTTGTGGATAGGGTTAAAAATACTAAAAATCCTGGCTTAGTATCAGTGGGTTCCATAAGTGCAGAGCCAACGTATGCAAATGCTGCAGTTTTGCTAGAAAAGATAACAAATTTAAATGCATCGCCAATGGTAAAGAATTCCCCATAAGGAACTTTATTAATTGCAACACTGAATCTGTGATATTGAATCACATTTGATTCAGTGTGATATTTGCAATGCGTTGGATGCATGATGGGTGCTTTGAAAAAGCGCATTAGGAAACATCTCTCGGATGCTGTTCACCTCCCAGTAGCGGGTTACTCTGCGGTATCTATTTGCATTTAAGCATAATGGGGATTTAGGCTCCTTTTCATTTAAGGGTTTAGAACAGGTGTGTAAACCCACCAGAGGTGGTGGTATGCATAAATTAGTGCTAAAAAGAGAAAGTAAGTGGATTTTCTTGTTAGACACTGACACATGGTTTAAATAACAGGTTAGATCTAATTACACAATACTAGTTTGGGACCATAGTGTAATAAACAACTAAAAAGAAGGGAACAGATAAGGGTTTTGTTTGTTTTTTTTCCTTTTTTTGGGTTGTTTTTTTTTTTGTATTTTGTGTTTTTTGTTTTATTATTTCCCAACTACATAGCTTGTTATGTTCCTATCAGTTTCAATTTTACCCTTACTCTCATTTACCCTAACAAAAATTATTTCCTGTATAGGTACAGGTATGGCACATACCCTATAATAGATTGTGATCTGTATCTATTGCTCAACTTGGCTTTTTCCCTGTGCAATTTATAATCACCATTATATACAGAAAAAAATATATATTTTCTTTTTATATTCACATATTTATGTTTTTTTATTCATGTTCTATGTATACTCTGTCTATATGAAGCATCAAGGTAACTAGCAGTGATAATGTTGAGACTTCCTCTCTATGGGAAAGGCTGATACATGCATACGGATGGGGTCACACCCAGTTGGTTATAACTTCTCCTCCAAACAATTCTATGCCTTATATATTCCTAGTTAGCTCTATCTAGACAGGTTTTGGACCTTGAAGAAGGCACTACCCGTGTCGAACACGTAGTCCGGAGGGGTCTCTGCATCTCTATTGTTCTGTTGTGTGGACTATGGATATGGTTTCATGGAATTTGAGTAAAAGTCGTTTCTTATAATCACCATTGGAGGAATAGCTGGAGAAATGTCTTGTAAATCTTCACATATATATATAAAGTTGAAAAAGGTGCAGCACAGGTTAGCTGTATAAATCATGGGTGCAAAGCCTTGCAAACAGAACCAAACCTCAACGCAGTCCACAAAAGTAAAGGCAGCACTCCAGTCTTCAAAATAAGCTGTGATTTCTTTGGCAGTGGCAACGTTTAATTCCCCTTGAGGAACTTTCTCAAGCAGTGCTCAATCCATCTAGTCAGCATTATATAGGTGATACAATTAGACTTATTACAATTCCAATCTTCATAAAAGCATTAAGAGAAATGTTTACATACAGTGATTAAAATGTTAAAGTGCATCTCAGTGCTTCTGCAGATATAAGACAACCCATCACATAGTTCATTTTTGATTTCATAACTTAATATTATTAGATTAGTGTTAATGGGGAAATTTCATATCTATGTAACATATATTTCACCCACCTATGTGATTGATGTCCGTGATGCCACGCTATTCTCAGCGTCCTTCCCATCCCATAGTGCGGGGATTCTTGGGAATGACTACAAAGTCTACTGTACACACGTGGCCATATTGGAGACCATTTCCCCATGGTTGCAGACAGATATTTACTGTGCATGCTCAATGTACTCGAGACTTGCAGCACTAATAACTACTGCGGTAATGTCTATCTCCAGTCTCATAATTAAACTATATCTCAGCGCACATCTCCGTATTGGGTTAGATGTTTGCACATATATATTACTTTCAATAATTACAACTATAGGTACAGATGATATTTATATTACCGAAGTATATGTTTTACAATCCATGCAGATATCTAATAGCAACAGACTTAAAGTGACAGTGCATGGTATGAAATAAACATTTTATCTATTATAAACAAATTGATCAATACATAGAAATGTCTTTTTTGTAAAGTGAATTGTGCAATTCTTCCCTCATCTGTAAGAGAGAAAAAAGTGAGAAAAATATAAATGAAAATGGTTAAAAATACACAGATAAATCCAAAGTTTTACCGGTTTTATGGCAATTAATCAGATTAAATTATGTAATTTCTAATCAGCATTGAGGCCATTAGGTCTCAATGTATTTAGTTCATAAATCCATTTCATTTCTTTATTTTTTAATATTTTAACCCTATCTCCTCTTCTTCATGGCATAGGTACATGATCTATAATACAGAATCTAAGGTCCCTTTCTCCATGTCCCATCTCACTGAAATGTTTGGGGACTGGCAGATCCATCTTTTTCTTCCTAATTGTATGGCGATGATTATTAATCCTGAGTTTAAATTCACTGGTTGTTTCGCCTACATAGATTAAATTCCATGGACATTGTAGTATATAGATAACTAATTCACTCTCACACGTTAAGTAATGCTTAATATCATACTCCTTTCCAGTGCCTGGGTGTATAAAATGTTCTCCCTTTATCATAAGCTTACAATTAACACAGCTCAAGCATGGAAAGCAGCCCATCCGTTTGTGTCCTGTCAATGAGCCCTGTATATTCCTCTTAAAGGTGCCAATATCAGAATGTACCAATTTATCTTAAAGGCTAGCTTTTTTTTATATATGAAAACAATGGCGGGGCCTTAAATTCTTCTATATCTGGCATACACATTCCCAGCATTGGCCAATGTCATTTTATGATGTTTTCTATCTCTGTGGTCTCTTCTCCATATTTACTGGCAAAGGGGATTCTCTTATTTTGTGTTTTGATGTCTTTCTTCACTAGCAGGGATTCACACGATAGACCTTCAGTCCTGTTTTTAGTTTTCTCTAGAACTAATTTTGGGTAACCCCTACTTAGAAATTTCTTTGTTAATTTTTCAAATTCGGGTTGTACTAATTTTTCATCACTAATTATTCTTTTACGCCTCAAAAACTGGCTATATGGCAAAGATTCAACCAATCTCCTCAGATGGTGGCTCTCAAATTTCAGTAAGTTATTTTTATCAGTGGCTTTTGTATATAGGGTCGTTGATAACCCTTTCTCATCCTGTTGGACTAAAACATCCAAAAATTCGATATCCGTTTCGGAATATATCAGTGTAAATTTAATATCTCTGTCTATTTGATTTAAAAAGGTTTCAAAATCCAGTAATTCTTCAATGTTCCCCATCCATAGGAGGAAGACGTCCTCAATAAATCTCCACCACCCCCGGGCAAGCCGGAAGTGGTGGGACACAGACCACATCCTCCTCCAATGCCATCATCATCAGGTTGTCATAAGCCAGCTCCATATTGGCGCCCATTGCTGTACTGCGTTCTTGCCTGTAAAAAGTGTCACCAAATAAAAAATAATTGTTTCTCAGAACCAGTTCTAACAAATTCATAGTGAATGTTTTACACTCCTCTGAGTAACTAGTATCTGCTGTTTTCTATAAACCGCTCTTAATCCTTTGTCATGATTTATTGACATGTATAATGATACTATGTCAAAAGAGGCAAGAATCACCCTTCTATCCAATTTAATTTCGCTTAATTTGCATAAAAAATCTGTAATATCTAATATGAATGAGGCTGTACATCGTGAGAGAGGACCCAAAATTTTGTCTAAAAAGACTCCACTATGACTAAAAATTGAGTCGCAACCCAATATTATGGGTCACCCCGGAGGATTCACCAATGTTTTGTGGATTTTAGGAACAACATATATGACTGGCGTGACTGAGTTTTCATGATATAGATACTTATATAAATCCTCATCAATTACACCCCCATTTTTACTCTCATCCAAAATCAATTAAATTTTCTTCAGTATATTAAACTTTGGATCACTGTCCAGCTTCTTATATATCTCTTGATCATCCAGTTGTCCCATAATTTCAGATATTTAATTATCCGTGTCCATGACGAGGACAGCACCTCCCTTATCCGCAGGTTTGATGGTGATGTCGTCATCATGGACCAGGGACATAAGGGCCTCATATTCCTCGGTTTTCAAATTAAATTGTTTGAACACTTTCTCATTACTCATCACTTTAACTTTAGAAACATCATTATTGATAGTCAATATGAATGCGTCAATTACCGGGTTATTAATGTTTGGCATAAAATTACTACCTGTTGGTAAGGATAGATCAGGCAAATCTAATTCCGTTACACGAGGTAATGCTCAGAAAACCAACATTTCAACTTTATAGATCTAAAAAATCTAAGCAATGCTATTTCCAATTCAAACCAGTCTGTGTGTGAGGTGGGACTAAACGATAAACCTTTGCTTAATCATTTCATTTCTACATCATTTCAAGTTCTATTTGTTAGGTTTACCATGAGGTTAGATTTCTCTTCCTCGTCGCTATCTGTTTTGTTGTCGTCTTGTTTTTCTGTCTCTTGTCTTTTTTGAGATCTATGATGTTTTCTCCCACCTCTGCGCGTCCCCTTGGGCTGCTTGTCTGAGGGTCCAAAAGTCCACCTAAAAAAGCATGGTCATTAGATGAATTAGAAAAATTGCTTTTTTTCACAGTCCTGTAGCTGTCCTCCCACTTCTGAGCTTTGGAATTAGTGCCGTCTCTCTGCCAATTATATATGAAACCACTTCTATAATCCTCCATATCACGGTTCCATTTCTTTGGTTTTACATCCTCCAAGTCACCACGTATTTTTAACAGCCAATTTTCTACTGTTTCTTTAAACCTTGTGCCATCATCCGTTTTCAATAACTCCATTAATTTATTCTCAGTCTCTGATTGTGTGAGGGACGCAATTTCATATTTATTGGATATGGATATAAACTTTTCACAGAAGTTAGGGTTATTCATGAACAGATTTGTCTAATACTGGACTGTAACCCTCTAGGGATTCTCTTGGCTTTATAGTATTCTTTTAAAGTTGTGAAATGTAGTTGCAGTGTTAATAAGCGTTTCAAATCAGTAGAAGATGGTATACATAAAATGCCAGCATCTGCATCAATTGCTCCCAAAATCCTCTCTTTATCATCAGTGAATCGTGCAATTCCTCCCTCATCACGAGGTTAGATCAGCTGTGAGTGCAGGAGGAGGGGGTATCTCACCCTGAGATCAGCTTTGAGTGCAGGAGAAGGGGGTGTCTCACCCTGAGATCAGCTGTGAGTGCAGGAGGAGGTGTCTCACCCGAAGATCAGCTGTGAGTGCAGGAGGAGGTGTCTCACCCCGAGATCAGCTGTGAGTGCAGGAGGAGTGTGTGTCTCACCCGGGGATCAGCTGTAAGGCAGGGGGAGGAGGTGTCTCACCCAGAGATCAGCTGTGAGTGCAGGGGGAGGAGGTGTCTCACCCAGAGATCAGCTGTGAGTGCAGGAGGAGGAGGTGTTTTACCCAGAGATCAGCTTTGAGTGCAGGGGGAGGGAGTGTCTCACCCGGAGATCAGCTGTGAGTACAGGAGGAGGGGGTGTCTCACCCAGAGATCAGCTGTGAGTGCAGGAGGAGGAGGTGTTTTACCCAGAGATCAGCTTTGAGTGCAGGGGGAGGGAGTGTCTCACCCGGAGATCAGCTTTGAGTGCAGGAGGAGGGGGTATCTCACCTGGAGATCAGCTGTGAGGCAGGGGGAGGAGGTTCCAACCTGAGATCAGCTGTGAGTGCAGGGGGAGGAGGTTCCAACCTGAGATCAGCTGTGATTGCGGGGGGGGGGTATCTCACCTGGAGATCAGCTGTGAGTGCAGGGGGAGGGGGTGTCTCACCCGGGGATCAGCTGTAAGGCAGGGGGAGGAGGTGTCTCACCCAGAGATCAGCTGTGAGTGCAGGGGGAGTGTGTGTCTCACCCGGAGATCAGCTGTAAGGCAGGGGGAGGAGGTGTCTCACCCCGAGATCAGCTGTGAGTGCAGGAGGAGTGTGTGTCTCACCCGGAGATCAGCTGTAAGGCAGGGGGAGGAGGTGTCTCACCCAGAGATCAGCTGTGAGTGCAGGGGGAGGAGGTATCTCACCCAGAGATCAGCTTTGAGTGCAGGGGGAGGGGGTGTTTTACCCAGAGATCAGCTTTGAGTGCAGGGGGAGGGAGTGTCTCACCCGGAGATCAGCTGTGAGTGCAGGGGGAGGGGGTGTTTTACCCAGAGATCAGCTTTGAGTGCAGGGGGAGGGAGTGTCTCACCCGGAGATCAGCTGTGAGTGCAGGGGGAGGGGGTGTTTTACCCAGAGATCAGCTTTGAGTGCAGGGGGAGGGAGTGTCTCACCCGGAGATCAGCTGTGAGTGCAGGGGGAGGGGGTGTTTTACCCAGAGATCAGCTTTGAGTGCAGGGGGAGGGAGTGTCTCACCTGGAGATCAGCTGTAAGGCAGGAGGAGGAGGTATCTCACCCAGAGATCAGCTGTGAGTGCAGGGGGAGGGGGTGTTTTACCCAGAGATCAGCTTTGAGTGCAGGGGGAGGGAGTGTCTCACCTGGAGATCAGCTGTGAGTGCAGGGGGAGGGGGTGTCTCACCCAGAGATCAGCTGTGAGTGCAGGGGGAGGGAGTGTCTCACCCGGAGATCAGCTGTGAGTGCAGGGGGAGGGGGTGTCTCACCCAGAGATCAGCTGTGAGTGCAGGAGGAGGGGGTATCTCACCTGGAGATCAGCTGTGAGTGCAGGGGGAGGGGGTATCTCACCTGGAGATCAGCTGTGAGTGCAGGAGGAGGGTGTGTCTCACCTGGAGATCAGCTGTGAGTGCAGGGGGAGGGGGTATCTCACCCAGAGATCAGCTGTGAGTGCAGGAGGAGGGGGTATCTCACCTGGAGATCAGCTGTGAGTGCAGGGGGAGGGGGTGTTTTACCCAGAGATCAGCTTTGAGTGCAGGGGGAGGGAGTGTCTCACCCAGAGATCAGCTGTGAGTGCAGGGGGAGGGAGTGTCTCACCCGGAGATCAGCTGTGAGTGCAGGGGGAGGGGGAGTCTCACCCAGAGATCAGCTGTGAGTGCAGGAGGAGGGGTATCTCACCTGGAGATCAGCTTTGAGTGCAGGAGGAGGTGTCTCACCCCGAGATCAGCTGTGAGTGCAGGAGGAGGGGGTATCTCACCCGGAGATCAGCTGTGAGTGCAGGGGGAGGGGTAGTCTCACCCGGAGATCAGCTGTGAGTGCAGGGGGAGGGGGAGTCTCACCCGGAGATCAGCTGTGAGTGCAGGGGGAGGGGGAGTCTCACCCGGAGATCAGGGGTAGCTGCATTAAAGAGCGTTCAAAGCTTGTGTGTATATACATATTTATGTAATTCATTAATTATGATACCTTACATCTGGAGGGGCGGCCACCTCCGCAAACAGACATGTGCCAAATACTCTGACATTGTTTCCTCGTAAGTGCTGGCCCGAGTACTGTGGTCCCCAGTAATCTGCCTGGGGGGCCACAGAGAAGCTGATCATGGGCCAGAGGTTCCCCAGCCCTGCTCTAATGGAAATGTACTGCAGAGGAAACAAGCTATTGCAATGACAATGACTCAAAATAAAAGTGAAAGAACCAGTAGCTAATCAATAGAAGACTGTATGTAGACTGCATGGGAATTCTTCATTCAGGAAGGAACAGCATCATTCCTTTTTGGAATACTTAAAATTATTTATATAATATAACTAAAGTGTCGGTTGCAGGTACAGTGCAAACCAAAGCCATTCAAGGTTTTCTTCATGAGTGAATCAGTGGACATCCGTTTAGGAATGAGTCATTGAGTTATGCATGGGGAAATTCAGTGTCAGTTTTTCAGTATATAAATATATATATAGTCATCTTCCACTTACAGTAGGGCAGCCTGAAAACATGTTTTGACAATTGTTGACACCTTCTTTGTCACATGTTTTGTCAGTTTCGCTGACATCCGGAGAACAGCTGTGAGCGCAGGGGGAGGGGGTGACTCAGTTTTCTTAGGACACTGGCTCCAGCATCAAACCCTTTCCGAGACATGACCTCAGGTGTCGGTCACCTTACCAAGCATCACAAGTACTTTGATTAGTTATCATCTGTCTTTCTGTCTTCCGTCACATGTCCTTTATGTAAATTAAGATCTTATTATGAACTCATATAAATGTATCTACAGCACCTGCAGGTTTACGCACTATGATGTCAGGCACATTGTGTAATCATAGGAGACAGAATCCGTGCATACTGTTGAATAAGTTTCTGTAATGCTCCGTACTCTTGTATTGATCCAGATAGTTCCTGTCTTTGTAACAACTCGATTATTGATGTTTATCTCCACTATTAGACGTACGGATATGGGTTGTCTGGTAACTTATGAATTAACTTTGTTAAGCTTTTTCTCTCCTGCTTGGAGCCGGGCAGGTTACATCATAGCGAGTTACTGCTGTTTTTCAATAACCGTTCTTAACAGACTGTTCACTGTTTTGATTTTTGTAATTATATGTTTAATAAAGTTAATTTTGTTGATATTTATATTATGCGTCCTTATCCTTCTTTGCGTCCTTATCTGTTCCTCGGGGGTTTATTGAGTTGTTCAAATACCTCCTTTATATGATAAATATTTAAAAGTAACTGATCTTCCCATGCTTGATTAACCATTACGTATAGGCCCTATTGGCTTGGTTTACTGTTATTGTTTCATCCTGTATTTGCCCTGTCTTTTAGGATAATCAACCATTACATATAGGCCGTATTGACTTTGTTTTACTGTTATTGTTTCATCCTATATTTGCCCTGTCTTTGTGGATAATCAACCATTAGGCTGTGTACCCACGATGCATTTTTTAAGCGTTTCCGCAGCGGCAAAAATGCTGCAGAAACGCTTAAAAAACGCATGGTAGAAGGCCTGCCATGTTCCCCAATGATAATCCGCATGTGCTGTGCACATGCAGCGGAAATTTCTGCTGCGGATTATCATTGCGGAAAAAAACGCAGCATGTCCATTAATTTTGCGAAAACGCTGCGTTTTCGCCGCCATTTACTTGAATTGGAACGCATGGATTACGCATCACTGCATCTCTAGATGCGGATTCCATGCTTTTCAATGTGCGGATGGTACCTGGGTGTGGAGAAGAGGAGGCTCTCCTCGGGACCCGGGTGCCATAGTACCTGTTAAAAAAAGAATAAAATAAAAAATAAATATTATATTTACCTTCCGATGTCCCCCGGACTCCTTCTCAGTGCTTGCTGGCAGATCATGGTGAATTGTAGGATCTGCTATGACGTCATAGTCATGTGACAGCAGGTCCTCCAGTGCAGTGCACCGCGAGTTGCCGGCAGCCAGGACGGAGCAAAGCAAGACTGCGGGGGCCATCGGAAGGTAAGTATAGATTTATTTTTTTACATTCTTTGGGGGTCACAGTATATAAATCCATGCAGTTTGCACGGATTTATATAGTGTGACCAAGTTGACAAGCACTTTGCAAGTGATGCTAAAATCGATTGGAAAGTGCTTGTCAACCCACATGTGGAAATGCATGTGAAGAACGCTTCACTTCCGCATGTCTTTGGCAGGAAAAACGCATGTACAATCCACATGTACAATCTGCTTGCGTTTTTTCTGCCAGGGAGATGCAGAAATGCTCAGGAAAAAATCCTGAGCATTTCTGCATCATGGGCACATAGCCTTACATATAGGCCTTATTGGCTGCATTTTACGGTTATTGTCTTATTCATCTGGACTGATTTCTTTACCCATATGTATAGACTTTCCAGTGCACTTTTTTCTGTCATTACTGTTTGAATGTATTTAATTTAAAATGTTATTTGTTATTTATTTATCTGTTATATTTTTTCTATCTTTGATCATGGGAATTTCTGATATATTGAGAATTCATAAGAAATAGTAGAAAAAATCTGGCACTCTGAACTGAGTATGGTGAAGAAACATGAGACTTTATTACAGTGGTCCTAAGGCCACAGCCCCACTATCAGTATTTGGTCAGTATACGGTCAGTATTTTTTCTCAGGAGTGGGAGCCAAAACCAGGAGTGGGTGATAAATGCAGAATTGGTGACGTGTTTCTATTATACCTTTTCTCTGATTGTTCCTCACCTGGTTTTGGCTCCCACTCATGAGAAAAAATACTGACCGAATACTGACCAAATACTAATAGTGGAGCCGTGGCCTAATACAACCCCTGGCAAAAAATATGGAATCACCGGGCTCGGAGGATGCTCATTCAGTTGTTTAATGTTGTTGAAAAAAAGCAGATCACAGACATGGCGCAAAACTAAAGTCATTTCAAATGGCAACTTTATGGCTTTAAGAAACACTAAAAGAAATCAGGATTAAAAATGTGCTACTCAGTAAGGGTAATTTTTTTCAGACCAAGCAGAGGGAAAAAATTATGGAATCATTCTCACGCCATCAGGGCGTGTTAAAATAATGGTTCAGTAGCAACATTGCCTTTAAGACATATATTTACTCTGAGTTTTTGCTTTTATACAGCTCATCTTGTTTTTCTCAAAATCACAAGATTGACCTATGTACAGACTTGGGAATTGGCTGACGGAGTCTGCAATTATCATACTTGTCCTGTATCTGTCCACAGCAACAATATCCCCATATATCAATTACAGGAAACTCCCTAAATCTCCCTTAACCTGGATTATACCCAAGTTTAGCGATAAGCAGAACACTATTTGTGTGAAAGGATGTTAACTGTATCATACATCATGAATATCCTCCAGACGCATTGACAAGTAATTGTTCTTTAATTTCTGTGTGCCAAAGATAGCATATTACTTACATAATCCTTCGTATTTTACAAAGTCCTACCCTCTTTTACTAAGGGTATATAATCTGATGACATCTAATAATAAACAGGACTATTCTCTTGAGAAAGTCTGTAGTGAGTGTCTTATTTGAAAGCGCCGATACAAGAGATCTCTTTATAGATCTATTTTCTGCCTGAGAGAAGCCAGATCCCCACTCGTCTTCAACAGCTGGAGGCCCCAGCGAGATCTATTTTCCCTTTAATTTCATCTGAGACTAAACAACAGGTTTACCTCTATCCCGAACAGAAACAAACCCCGGTAAGTGAGTGGCTTTTACACTCTAAGGCTATGTGCCCACCATGCGGAAATGCTGCATATTTTTTACTCTTCTCCCTGGCGGGAAAAACGCATGTGGATTTTACATGCGTTTTTCCCGCCAGGTAGAAGCGTTTGTCAAGCGTTTTTGCATGCATTTCTGCATGCCGGTTATCAAGCGCTTTTCCAAGCGATTTTAGCATCACTTGGAAAAGTGCTTGACAACTTGGTCATACTATATAAATCCATGCAACCGGCATAGATTTATATAGTGTGACCAAGAAATAGTTAAAAAAAAAGAATAAGAATGGTGAAAAATAAAAAATAAAGATTATACTTACCTTCCGATGGCCCGCGGTCTCCTTAGCCGCTCCGTCCGGTCTCCCCGTGTCTCACGGTGGTATGAGGACCTGACATGACGTCATTGAGTCATGTGATAGGTCACGCGACCGCCGATGTCAGCAGTCGCGTGACCTGTCACATGACTCAATGACGTCATGTCAGGTCCTCACACCACCGCGAGCCGCCCAACAGATCGCACGCATCGCTGAGGAGGCCGGGGGACATCGGAAGGTAAGTATAATCTTTATTTTTTATTTTAAATTCTTTTTTTTACAGGTACTTATGGTACCCAGGTCTGGATGAGAGTCTCCTGTTTTCCAGGCCTGGGTACCATCCGCACATTGAACCGTGTGATATCCGCTTGTGCACATGTAGTGATGCGGATGTCACGCGGTCCAATGCAAGTCAATGGCGGCGATTACGCTGCGTGTCCGCAAAATTAATGGACATGCTGCGGATTTTTGAGCGCAGCACAAACGCTGCGGAAAAATCCGCAGCATGGGCATTGACATTGCGGCTTGTCATGGGGGACAGATTACCAAGCGTTTTTTAAGCGTTTTCGTTGTGGAAACGCTTGAAAAATGCATAGTGGGCATGCAGCCTAAGTGAATTTTCTCTCCGGGAGAGGTGGGGTCGACCTAGGTCAGTCTCCGGGGATCTTGAATGGAAAATCCTCAGGTAAAATAAGTTATTTCTTCTTTTATCTCTTTATTATATCAATTTCTAATAATTTCTGATATAAATATAGTGTTACTAATATAAATATCATATTGCATTTTTGAATTCATTAACCACTCCGATATTTCATATATACCACCTCATTTATTTTTTTATTTCTAATTATTGCTGTCTCCACCTTAACTAACGGTCATATTATGTATAACTGTGTTAAGTACATGCTACATAGTGATGAGGTACGGGATATAAATCGATGACGTGTGTTGAATGCGTGTGTAGTACTCTGGTTAGCAAATACAACAATGGAGCTGTCACTCATCTTAGGTAGCTGCAAGATTAGTGTAGAATCTGAAGGGTGGGGGCTACGCGAGGAAGATAATATTCGCATATACTAACGTAAGGAACGTATTAACAGTCATTGTTTTGTAGAACCTTATACCATTTATGAATATTGTGATATTGATTTAGCTGGAGTAACAAATAGAATCCAGGATTCACAGGATATAAAATTATTTTGCCCAGTGGCGCTAGAAATTTCAATAGGAATTGGGGTGTGAGAAGTGCTATGGTGGAAAATGAGGATGTTCTAATGATTGAAGTGGTGATTGAGAGGGAGGAATAATTGGTAGGCTGGAATACGTCATATATGATTTGTGAAAAGTGTTTGTGCTCGGTTACTGAGAAAGCGAAAGCCTCATCGTAAGGATACTGCTTGGTTTCTGGAAAGAATACATTTGTACCCTGTAAATGCACAGAGGTATAGAAGAAATAACATTACATACCGAGTTTTTCCTTGCCATATTGTACCGCATCCACAGACTATAGGTAAAGAGTGGCAGTACATTATAGAGAACAGATGGTATATGCCTGTGTGGCAGGATACTATTACTCATGATAATTATCTTGCCAATATTGGCACAGACTCCAGAATAGACGTGGGATACTTTTCAAGTGGGGACTCTGAACCAGATGTATGAAGAATATATAGCGATTGCTTTTTGAACAGTTTTGTTTGTAGTACTCTACATTCATTTGTTTAGACGAGTTTTTCTCAGCATCAGAGCAGAACAAAGAGTTTCAATTCAGCTAATTTCCCTTGAATCAGGGATAACTGGTTCACGTAACAGACCAGTAGATCTAGCTGATTGTGTAAAGGCCCCGTCACACTTAGCGACGCTACAGCGATCCCGACAACGATACGACCTGTCAGGGATCGTTGCTGCGTCGCTATGTGATCGCTGGTGAGCTGTCAAACAGGCAGGCTCACCAACGATCAGGGGAGCAGCGACATCGTGGAAAGAATCTTTCCACGATGTCCTGCTCCTGGCTCACCGTAGCAGAGTGGTAACCATGATAAACTGCGGGTTACTAAGTGTGCTTGTGCCCCTAGTAACCCGCTATTTATCATGGTTACCAGCCTGCTCGCTGGTCACACACAGCGATGTGTGCTGACCAGCGGGAGGGCAAAGACCAAAAAATGGTCCAGGACATTTTGCAGCGATCAGCGACCTCACAGCAGGGGCCTGATCGCTGCAAAGTGTCACACATAGCGACATTGCTGGTGAGGTCGCTGTTGCGTCACCAAAACCTTGACTCAGCAGCGATCTCACTAGCGATCTCGCTATGTGAGACGGGGGCTTAACAGAATACTGAAGATAGGGGTCGCGACCTTTGACAGGTTCTGTTATGAGTGCTCGAATCTCCAGATCAAGGAATAAGGATCCGAGGTATACTATGTGTGATCTGGTATGAATGGAGCATGGTAGGGCAGCTATAAGGGATGCAGCAAAGATATTGAAAAGGGCTGGTATGCCAGCCAAAGGATGTCTGGATGCTGAGAGGTGGAAGCGGTTCAGTCAGGAACATTCAGGATGGATTGAAAAGCATGAGCATGGAGCGCAGGTTGCTGATTGGCTGAGGACGAGTGAGAAACATCATCCCCTTTTTGATTTCCAATGATGACGATGAAACTTATCAGGTAGTGATCAGAAGCAGATCTCATACGAGACAACCCGTAACACCTACACAGGAGCAAAGTCCAGTTCAGGCAGCTGCACCCTCTGCTCCATCGGAGGCTAGGTCAGAGTCAAGCGTAAGTGTTGAGAAGGAAAAGTCACCGTCCGAGGTTTCTATATCCAGCACTATACCATATATGATTGAGTCAGCTGATCAAATCCCTCTGACTCCCTCTCCACCACCCGGGGTGTATCCGACTATACCCTCACTGCTCCCACAATATGCACCTCATTTTCCTTACGCACAACAACCTACCATGATGCCACCGTACCAGGGTTATCAGCATCCCTGTCAGTATGCACCACTCCCAATATCAGTCCTGGTACACCTGAGAATCCTCCAGCCTATGCTATAGGAAATCATTATCCGGGGATCTCATCTGGATCCACCGACAGCTTCTCAACCCCAATAAAGACAAGACATAATTCCCCTGAGAACAGAACCTATCAACTTTCTCCCATACATACCCTCGCGCCCAGTGCAAGTACTGACCCACCACTCCACCTGCACATAACACCATCCCCATCCATCCCTTCACGCAAGGTGGAAATTTTGAAATTAAGGAAAGGTGAAGAGGGGAGATGGGAGGTCAGGAACGAAGAGGAAGACAGGGAGAATCAGGATACTAGCTCAGTGGCAAAAGAAGAGGGAAGTGAAGTGGAGGATGCAGGCACACACATGCAGCCCACAGCCCTCCCCCGTACACACCAGTGAAAGGGAAGTATATCATTGCGCTCTAAAACATTGATCTGTCCAGGATGTCAGGATAGTAACAGTAACGCAATATTTCGGTGTGAAAAATGCAATCATAAGAGAAAACCGAAGATGGCTGCATTCCCAGTCATTACACAAACAACCAGGGCTACACAGGGAGATGCAGGACTGCCGGTAAAAACGGATACCACCACTTGGTATAAACCATGGTCTAGATCAGAGCAATTGTCAATGGCAAATAGTTTTCCAGACATGTATAAAAACCCGATAGGATATTATAAGGCTGTGAAAGGGGTAGCTGAGAACTATGATGCTACGTGGAGTGATCTGGTACCCCTTTTTAATCTTAATGGAGGAGTACCACTTGTTGAAAAAGAAAAACAAGATGAGCTGTATAAAGGCAAAAACTCAGAGTAAATAGATGTCTTAAAGGCAATGTTCCTATTGAACCATTATTTTAACAATTCCCCTCTTTTTATCATCTTGTCTAACTATCTGTCCCTGATGTCGCTACCTATTCTCTAGGCCTGCAAGATAACCCTACTTCACGACATCACGGGGCTAACCCTACGTATGCAGTGGGATGCCAGTCCTGCTGCGCATCCATCCAGGTTAACTTGTTATCAGGCCTACTATCCCTTACTTTCCCTAAGTTTATTAAGTAATCATTGCTATGTGTATGAAGGGATTATTTTATATCTGTGCAGGAGTATATGAGATAGCCGGGAGTATATGTGACACAATAATTATAGGGTATATGATCCAGTATCTGTGACTAAATAGTTGCAGGAAGTTCATCATCTCTTGGGTTCCACGAATCAGGTTTACTTCAGACCAATGGTTTTCCGCAGAACATACAATCGGATAAGTCCGCCCCAGTCATCTTATTGCAGAAGAGGCATTCTCGCTGTACTGCAGTGATTATTGTAGTCATGACTTGGGTTTGCTTTACTTCAGTATCTGTATCAATTTTATTTCGGTTTTACCTGGAAAACACTTACAATTAGAAGCGAGAATTTTCTTGATAATTATCACAAACAGTCTTATGATTATCGCAATTACCATTATTACAAGCACTGCCTGAATCAAGAAATGAATGACACCACTTATCCAACCACCTATTCCCTTAAACAAATTTAAAGGATTCATCCAGGAAAGACATTCGGGTAGTGGTAAGTCATCCAATGCATTCGCTTTTCGTACACCTTCCTTAATCCGTTGAGCCTGCTTTATATCGTGTGTAACTTGCATTAGACCAGTAGGGTCTATGAAATGGCAACATGCTGGACCGACCATCTGACATAAACCTCCCTGTGAGGCAGTCAGATAGTCCAGTACCATTGAGTGCTGATTAGTGATCATTATTAGTTGTTTTCATGTATGCAGACTCAACGTTAAGGGCATCAAATAAATAATCGGTTACAAAAATGTCTCCCAACTCTTCTATCATCTGGGCATTTCTCATTGTGCCAAAGGTTACCCCTAGAGAACCAGTTAGTACCATTCCTGCCTTGCGGTACCAGGGAGTTCCCATGAGATGTTTTCTTGGGGGAGTAATTATATTCCTTTTGGCGAGCATATGGCTGGGCACATTCTTATAGGGGAAGTACCCATCCTTCCATACCCATGTAGCGGGTTCTAACCTGGTCAATGTGCAGGTACCCTCCGCCCCCTTTGGTATCCATCTATAGGCCTTATCTCCACATATTATATAGACACCCTTTGGCAATTGAAATTGAAATTCATTTAGGAATGCCATAACAATAGTCACTAGACGTACAGTTTGAGGGTACAGACACCAAGAATCCTCTAGGTCATAAGTGGAAGCTGTTGCGTGGCTGACTTCGTAGACCTCTAGTGTCTGAGAGACACTAGACATGCGCACTATATCGGTATAGGACATGTTTTTTTGAATGAATGGCCACTTCTATTTATCCCTGAATTGGTGAGACTGGAAGTAACTGGAGTGTAACCCGGTGTTGGTGGATTTATAAGGGGAATAGGAGCAGAATGGTTCACACTGCTGAGCTATCAGCAGGATTATCCAGACATGGGTCCCACATTCTCCTGGTGAACCCAAATCTCATGGAGAAACACGTCGCGAAAACTACAAACACACTGGGGAGGCGAGATCTCTCTATAATGAGATAAGTAACTGGTTTTATTTTTGATCTTCTGACTGTTATTACTTGAGAATACCTGATACCGTCTATTGTCTGTTATGATCATCTGTGTTACTTTCTCGCATATCCCAGCTGGGAGACTTTGAAAGTTATATGGGATGGATTGGTTTCTTTTTACCTATATAAATTGATGACTTTTGGCCTACGACCCCTTAATTATCAAATAATAGGGGGTTGTTCTTTCATTGGCCAAACCGGGATATATGATCATCATAGTTATCGAGATTTGTGATTACACCCCTGCTTGATTTTGTCTGTATGTTGTGTCCGCTAGTGCAGCTTCATATAGTTGTATACATATACACTCCAGATCCAATTTTCTATTTATATATCTTTTTCTAGTGGTGACGAGAACCATACTATAATCATATATTCTACAGAGACCTGATCCTTGGTCCTAGAGTAGTTATTTATACCTAGACTTTGGTAAATGACTGTAGGATTAATTTGATTAAGCACTATGTCACTTAAACTCATCATGTTCTATTTTGCTACACACAGCACCTATTGTGTGCCCGCTAGGGCATTTATTTAGCTATATCTATTAAAAGGTAAATTTTAATGGGGTATTTTTTCTGTTCTATCTCGAGTAACTCAAGAGGGGTATAAAGTCCACATGCGTGTTCTCAGATTTGGACTGACAGGAGATCTTACATCAGTACTTGGACATTCCCGCAGCCCATCTTTGCATAAGTGCATCCAGCTTCACATTCTCCAGGTTGGGAAGGGAATTTTTATCAGTCCACACATGTATCTCCGACCCCGACAAGTATTCTGCAAACTTTTCGGGTAATAGCCCACACCAGCACCAGCAACTCCACCTTGAATGAACTATAGTTTTCTGAGTTCTTTTCAGGTTATCTGAGCGACCGACTGGTGTACACTATCAACCTTTCTCTTCTCTCTTGCACCCGAGCCAGCATTGCCCCCAGTCCATATAGACTTCTTTCAGTATACAGCACGAAGGGCTGATAGAAAACAGAGTAAGATAGAAGTATCCATCAGTGCCATCTTCAAAGTTTGGAAAACTTCTTGCCTGGGGCCCCACTAGATTGGCTGTAGCTTAGCTCCCCCTGCAGTTTCTCTTAGCAAATCGTTGCGTGGTGCCACAATTTTAGAGAAGTTTGTTATAAATCTCAGTAGTACATGGCCAGCTCCAGAAATGCTCTCAGCTCTCTCAGGGTGGTAGGGGTGGGCCTTTTTTGCATTGCCACATTGCACATTTTCACATTTTCTCCGTGGTGGGATAGACTCTGGACACTGGAAATGGTGTGCCCAAGATATTCAATCTCCCTTTTAAACAAGTTACACTTCCGAAGTTTGGCATTTAGCACATGCCTCCGAAGCCACTCCAAAACTTGTTACAACCGGATAAGATGTTCTTCAAATGTGGGTGAGTAAACTATGATGTAAACAAAATATATAAAGGTCACTTCAAAATTCAGATCCATCAGTCGCTGGAATGTCCCTAGTGCATTTTTCAGCCCGAAAGGCATCCAGTTAAATTCAAATCGCCCCTTGGAGAGGATGAAGGCAGCCTTCAGCCGAACCTCAGCAGCCACCAGAATCTCCCTGTAGCCACTGGACAGATTGAAAGAGAAGTGCTTGGCCTTTCCCATGCCAGATAGGGATTTCTTAATCCTGGGTAAGGGGAAGGAGTTCCGCACGGTGCAACCATTCAGCCATCGGTAGTCCAAACAAAAACCTCAGTGTACCATCTTTCTTTCCCGGCTAACACAATAGGTGCAGCTCAAGAGATTTGGCATTCGCGTATTACTCCATTACGTAGCATGTGTGACAGCAGTTCCTTCACTTCCTGGTACATTTGAGGTGGGTTTTGCCAATACCACTCTCATATGGGAGTGGTGTTCCCTGTGGGAATTTTGTGTTGTATAGCCTAGGTGCATCCAAAGTCATCTTCATGTTGTGCAAACGCTCCTTAGTATCGCTGCAACAACTGTTCTACCTGTCCTACTTGTCTCAAGTAGAATTGTGTGAAATTTGTCTACATTTGTTCTAAGAGGTAGCGATCAGCTCTGGGCTCACCGACAGGGTCCATGGGTTTCCCTTCACAGTTGTTAATTCTGTGGCAGAGGCCCTGGTTAGATTTTCCACGTGTAGACTGGTGCCACTTCTTGCTGGGGAGTTAACTATAGGCTCGTTCCGCTCAAATTTATGCAACGCACGGGTACACATCCTTGTCGAACGGTGGCCAGGGTGCGAGCAACCAGTAGTCCTGAGATCGCATAGTCCCCCTCTATAGGTTCAATCTGGACATCCACTCCAATGACACATGGGTCAGTACTAGCATGGCAAGTACGGTCTGTCTCGCAGGTAAAGTCACTGTAGCTTCTGAGGGTATCATCACTTTGCCGAGACGCTGGGAGGCTGCTGGCAACTTCTGAATTTGACTGATCTGCACGAGCTTCTGGAACACACTCTTGCTGGCGTGGTCGTGAGTAGCATGGGTCCAACTGTTACTGGCCTATTAGCCAGGGACTCTCGTACTTCCTTCAACACATTCATCCCCAGGGTCACGATGGCTCCCCTCCTCCGGAGCCTTTCACCAATACGATCCTTTTTCAGCCGATCTCTTTTACGCACACCATTACAGACATCCACACTACTCCGGCCACCGGAATGGGGCATTGGTTGGCAGTCACTAGTCGAATGTTTGGTTTCTTCTTGAAGTGGGCAACTTCCGTGAAGTAAACCGGAATGTACTCTTTGAGCATAGTGGTCACTTGGGACCCTGTGTCCATGATACAGCAAATACATCCCTTAAACTCAGCCCAGGCAATGGGTCTCAGAAAAAAATAATTTCAGAGTCTTCATCCTCTCTCTGGAGTTGAGAATCCCATGGAGCGCTCCTCGACAGTGGGTCATGTTACTTTAAAGGACGCCCCTCCTCCTTTTTTCCCAGTTTGTACAGTCACGTGAGATGGACCCTTTGCCAGAAGTCCAGCATTCTACTACGCGTTCTGCTTATGGACGTCAAGTGATGAGCATGAGTGAATCTGTTTTCCCGCTCCTGCCTTTCTTCATATTGGACCACAGGGACAAGTGTAGTAACGTTAGTGGGGATCTTCCTGATGATACGCAACTCACCTTGGATATACCGTATTTCTTGGCGTAGCTCCCGGGCCCAGTAGGGCTCTTTATTTGCCGGCCCAAAAGTGGTCACATCATGACTCCGTACCACACCCATCAGGACAGGGGCTTCTCATTCCAGGACTTGGGCCTCTGCTCCAACCTTCAGGAAGCTCATGATGGAGTTTTAAGTGTTCTTTTAGTGTCTGACTTAGTCCAACAACCAGTTGATCTCACAGCACTTCATCTAGGAGCCCCAGCCCTCAGTATCCATCTTGGGCCTTCTTGATGACATGGGCCATCACTTCCTGCAAGGCGTTTACGTACTAGGCCACAGTCACTCCCCTTGAACTGAAAAGCGCATACGTATGTGGCCTATAATTATAGTGTCACCATGCATGTCCTCTAAATTCTAGTTGCTTTATCCACAGTGTCATGGTCTCTCTGCTGTCAGTACATGACCATCTGCTGGGCTTCTCCATCCAGGGTCAAAAGGGCTAACTCCTCCTGTATGTCAGGGGTCATGGAGTACATGCGCAGCATGCTTCTCAGTCGCTCCACCCAATCCCACAGTGATAGATTACTCACCTATGTTTTGCTGTTTGGAGGAGTACAAGTTCCAGATACTCTAAGCAAGGCTGCTGAGTGGTGTAGAGGCTGCATTTTAAGTGTGGGGCTGCAGATAAGTGCTTAGTTAAATACAATATCCTAGTTTAACAGAAGAGCATAGTTTGATGTTTTCCTTACTAGTTTTCCATTGGTTTTTCTGCTTTTATCTGTACTGTTTATCCCCATTTAGTATGTGCTCCATGGACATTGCAACCAGGTGTGCATCTTGTGAGATATCTGAATGCCTTGAACAGCTATTTGAGGATGAATATATCTGCATTCGATGTCAGCATGTTACATGTTTGGAAACCTTGGTAATGGATCTAAATATGCAGCTTGCAACACTCAGGAGCATTGCAAACCTGGAGAGGAGTTTAGAGCTCACTGAGCATGTGCTGACTGGGGCCAGGGATATGGAGGAGGGTGGAGCTGGGAAAGATCAGGACTCAGAAGTAGGTAGCTGGGTAACAATTGGAAGAAGGGGTAGGGGGAAATGTATCAGGGAGCTCAGTCCTGATCCGGCACAACCAAGTAAATATGCCTGTTTGGCTGATAATATGAATACAAGCCCAGGACTAGGATCACTACAGCAGGATGTTGGTCCCAGAAACCAGAGAAACGACTGCTGTAGGAACGAGGGAAATAGTGCAGCAAAGGCCACACAGATGTTGGTGGTAGGGGACTCTATAATTAGGAGGACTGACAGTGTCATCTGCCGCCGAGACTATGAATGCCGAACAGTGTGTTGTGTGCCAGGTGCTCGGGTTTGGCATACTGCGGATCGGATAGATAGATCGCTGGGTTTACCCCAGCCCCACCCAGCAGTCATAGTACACATCAGTACCAATGACAAAATTAGAGGGAGGTGGAAGGACCTTAAAAATGATTACAGGGAACTAGGAGAGAAGCTGAAGTCCAGGACTTCCAAGATGATGTTTTCACAAATACTGCCAGTGCCACGAGCATCACTAGAAAGACAGCGGAAGCTTAGGGGAATAAATAAGTGGCTTAGAAATTTGGTGCAGGAAGGAAGGGTTTGGGTTTATGAAGAACTGGACCGACTTCTCTGTCGGCTACAGGCTCTACAGTAGGGACGGGCTGCACCTGAATGGGGAGGGGGAAGCTGTGCTTGGGAAAAAATGGTCAGAAGGATGGAAGAGCATTTAATCTAGGATCTGGGGGGAAGAGTAGACAGAGAGAGTGAGACAGTATGAGACAATGAAGATTTAGTGAGGGCTGGGACATGCAAGGAACATAGGAAGGTGAGGAGTAGTAATACATTTGCTAGTATTAGGGTATGTGCCCATGATGCAGATTTGAAGCAGAAATTTCCTGAGCATTTTTGTCTCTCCTTGCCAGAAAAAACACATGTGGTTTTTACATGCGTTTTTGACACGTTTTTACATGCGTGTTTTTGAGCATCAATGATGATTTTTGGAGCTATAATGTTGGTGGGTTTAAGCCCTTGGATTACCATAGAAATGGGGTGAGTATATTGGTTCATTTAAATGATTAAAGAATGGTTGTGTTGTATTTCAAATAAAGTGTTTACACTGTGTCTGTCTGTTTGTTTACTTTGTTTGATCATGAAAAGGTCTGATTGACACCTTGACATCACCAAACAAAAAAGCTGGGTGTCAGCTAGTCCCATTCACCCAATCTTCATTAGCATTTCTATTCACATAATTTATGTGACTGCTGTGAGCTGTTTTTTTTTAGCCTGGGAATGTGCCACTAGGCATACATTTTCCCTGGCCATAATTAACATCTCCAGCTGGTTCATTAGCCACTACATCCCCTGATCAGCACTTAGCAGTGCTTTGGGCACAACGTATTTATGTTGCATCCAAAACGCGGTGTTCTAATGCCGCACTTTTGTTGTCGGTAAATGTGAATCCACTGCATAAAATAGAGTATAGAATGCGGTAAATCTTTCAGTGAACACATGTGGATTTACCTGAATTCAATAGAATGCAATGTTTTGGACGCAGCAAAAATTTGCGTCCAAAGCGCTGCTACGTCTGAATTATGGTCACAAAGCCTAAAATGTAAAAAAAAATATTGGTGTGGGCTCCCACATCATTTTTATAACCAGCAGAGGGAAAGTCGACCTCTGGGGGATGATATTATTAGCTGCGGAAGGGGCCATTAGCCAACAATGTTCCATGGCTATTAATATCAGCCCACAGCTGTTTGTTTAGCCTTTACTGGCTAGATCACAGGAGGACCCCAGAAAAAAATTGATGTGGGGTCCCCCCCTATAAAATCGAGCCAGCAAAGGCTAAACTAGACAGCTGCGGGCTGATATTAATAGCCATAGAAGGGGCCATGAATACTAGCCCCTCCGCGATTGTTAATATCACCCCTCAGCATCCATAAGATGCCCCAAATCTGGCGCTTAGCCTCACTCTTCCACACTGCCCTGTAGCGGTGGCATGGGGTTGGGGTTCACGTCAGCTTTGTATTGGCGGCTGACATGAAGCCCAGGTTAGTAATGGAGGGCGTCTCCCCATTACTAACCACATAGTAAAATGGATGGCGCATTTTCAATAAAAGACACGTCCATGATTTTAAATATTTATTTATTTGAAATAAAACACATACGGTTCTACAATTTTTTTTATTACCCGCCTCTGCGAAGCCCTTGATCTCCTGAAAAAAACGAGAAAAAAAAAACAACAATATCCCTCACCTGTCCGTCGTCAACGACGCAATCCACAATCACGACTGTCCCACGACGATCCAGATCATTTCTATAGCTGTGACATCAGCCATCACTGATGTCACAGGTGTAAAATACAGCACTGTATACTGACAGGGAGGGTTGTAAAATCACCCCTGTCAGTATACAGTGCTGCTGGGGTTCATCAGCTGAAGATTCTTGTGAAAGCTCTCATGGTAAGCATCAGCTGATCGGTTATGAGACCGATCAGCTGATTACCAGTTTCAGCAATCAGCTGATGGCCACGTGACCATCAGCTGATTGCTGCCGTTACTTATCACCTGATGGCCACGTGACCATCAGCTGATTGCTGCCGTTACTTATCACCTGATGGTCACGTGACCATCAGGTGATCGCTGACGTCACCGATCAGCTGATGGCCGTGTGACTATCAGGTGATCAATGACTTCACCGCAGGTCCTGTAAGTGCACAGCGAGTCCGCGCCCCACAGTGTACATCGAGCCACCGACTGGACAGCATCGCCCAAGAGGACACCGGGGGCCGCCAGAGAGGTGAGTATGAAGGTTTATTATTAATTTTTACTTTTTTATTCTTTTTTACACTGCCGCTGGCATGCGGGCTGGGAGAAGCAGGCTGCTGCTTCTCCCATCCACGTTGCTCTTGCTGTTTTCAGCCAGAGCAGCGGTCAGATGAGAGAAGTAGCAGCCTCCTCTCCCGACCCGAGTGCCAGCCGCGGCACGATTCCGGCACGATTTTGCGCCTATTGATTACATTGAAATGCAGCAAATCCACATGTATAGATATCTCTTCACATGCTACCCAATTACCTACGCACTATTGATGGATACATGTTTTTCGCTTGTAATTGTCATACAATTTTCTTGTGTTTTCACCGCGCAACTTCTGTGTGTATCACTTTTCTACGGAATGAAGGTTTTAATATTGATGTAATAAAAATTATATTTTTAATGGAACAACTTTGATACTCCTCTTTTACATTTGGGTGTGTTTGGCGCCAGCTTTTTTTGTATTGGTGAGGTCAACAATGTACAGTCAGTGTCTGTAAATGTACATTGGGAAGGCAATAATGGAAAGCTGCTAATTGGAGTTTGCTACAAGCCTCCTAATATAAATGAACAGACCAGATCCAGACATAAAAGCTGCAAGTTCTTATCCGCAATTCAAGACAATTACCTCTCTCAGCTGGTAGATAACCATCCAGGGGAGATAATCTGCTAGATCTGGTTCTCTCAAATAGACAAGATACAATTTCACATCTACAGATCAGGGATCATTTGGGAAGCAGTGACCATAATATGGTAGGTTTCAATGTAATTTTCACTGAAACATTCAAAAGGGGAAATGCAAAAACCTGGAACTTTAGGAAAGCTGATTTCAACAAAGTAAGGGAAGAGCTTAGACTGGGACCATGTCATGGTAACTGGGGAAACTGAACATAAATTGGGCATGTTTAAGGATATACTACTAGAATCCTGTGGAAAAGTTATATACTGTGGCAAGAAAATGTCAAGGAATAAAAAGAAACCATTATGGATAAATAATACAGAACAAAATTTAATAAGACAAAAACAAAGGAAATTCCAAATTTTGAAGGCCGAGAATACAGAAATAGCATTTCAGGAGTATAAAGATTTCAATAAGAAATATAAAAAAAAAAATCAAGCTAGCAAAGTTATCTACAGATAAACAAATCGTAATAAAGCCAGAGAACAGTTAAAGAGGTACAGAAACAAGTAAATATGATTTAAAAATACCTTTATTTTGGGGAATTGGGCATGTGGTGGAACATAAAAGGCACTCACATAAAATTAATAATAAATGTCATATTTCAACAATTTTAATATAGCAGCATATGGTATTGATCAAACAATGACTTAATAATAGCTAAACCCTTCTACGAAGTGGATCAATGCAAATATATTTCCCAGAGGAGCATTGCAGCTCGAAAAGTCTCCTCACCTTGATGTGCTTAGCATGTCGCTCTCCGCAAGGAGAAACGTTACTTCTTAGATACCTGTCTGACGCCTCTCAATCAGCCAAACCAGAACTCACACTTTGCACTGATGAGGGGCAGTACCCACGAAACACAGCGTCTGCAAATTAAGTTTCTGGTCTTGACTTTTATCCTAAGTCATGTGATAAGGCTCGTTAAAGGGTTAATATTGACTTTTAGGATTGATACTTCCAATAGGATGCACTAGAGTCCTAGTTCTCTTTCTCTCTGAAGAGACAATTTGCAAATAATTGGTAATATACGAAAGAAGGGGGTAAACGAATAGAAATATTGCACAAATCTCCATATAAACTGCACTGATGCTTTTATTTCATTAGTGGCCATAAGTGAGGTCCAAAGGGTTAATGGCCCTAACTGTGTATAAGTGTATACCTGAATATAGGGTTACATGTGGAACAATCAACTTAACCAAACAGGTGCTCATGAGTAGTGGCCAGATGAAAATACAGTAAGTAATATCCTCAATGATAACTGCACAGAGGGACAGTCAAAGTAGAAGTATAGAGATAAGAAATTGTACATATCAATTCAATGCATAGGGTGCTGCTTCTAGTGTGGTGCCTGCGACATTAAAATATATCCCAGAACATTTTATAAATGCATCAATGCCAAAAAGAAAAAAACAGATATTAAACAGGCACTTTTCATCCATGTTCCCTGTTCCTGGGATCTTTCAACAAGGCAAAAATCAACGTTTACCACCTGATATAACTAAGTTAACACAAGAAGAACTACGCCTGCGTTTGAGAAAATAAGAAGGTGGATCCAGGCAACTACCGTCCAGTAACTCTGACATGCGTAGTGTGCATCATAAGAGATGACCTGCAGACATAAATAGCAAAGAATAATATAATAATTAACAATCAGCACGGATTCAAGAATAAGTCATGTCTAACTAGCATGTTGGGTTTCTATGAGGAGGTAAGTGCAAATCTGGATGTTGGTAATGCGGCGGATGTGATTTATCTGGACTTTGCAAAGGCATTTGATACTGTACCACACAACAGCCTTATACTGAATACAAGAGGTAGTAATGGCCGACACTATAACAGCTTTTAAAAAAAGAGCTGAATGATTTTCTCAATACACTTAACATTGTGGGTTATAGTTAATTTAGGAACAAAATGTACAATTGGGGAGAAAGGTTAAACTTGATGGAGCTAGGGCTTTTTTTCAACCTATGTAACTATGTAAACTTTGAGAGTTTGCTAGGAATAGCCCCCATATTTCCCCTGGCTCACTCGGTCACTGATTGATCTGCCATTTGTGTGCTAGTATGTTGCATTCTATGTTTCTGATCAGCAGTTGATTGTCATGTTAGACGCACCGCCACCATGTTACCTATTTTTTATTCATCTATATTAGACTGAAATATCTGAGTGTCACTGTGACATGGATTTTTGAATATGGTTAAAGATGAGTTTATATCACTCTACTCATGTAGAGTTTGGGTTTTGTCTTATTGAATCTATTGATTTGCCACTGTGTATGTAAACCCTAGTAAAAATCCTTTTACTATTTGAGATGGAGCAAGAGCTCCCCCCTGTGGGATCATTTATATATGATCTATGGATACGTTTACTCTACCAGTTCTTTCCCCTTATACATATATTTTAATGAGTGTTTTTTTAAATATTTATTTTATTAAGATGAATTTGTTTTTTGATATGATGGTGTCTACTTCCAATTCTTGATAGGTTATTTCCATTGCACGGTGACTGAGTTAAGATGGCTGCTGTCTCTAACAGCAGGCCATCCATGCACGTCCCGCCATTGGGCTGTACCGCCCTCCACCGCATCCGCGATCGCTGTGATTGGCTGCTCAATTCTTACCAGCCAATCAAAGCGGTGTGACAATAAAGTTATAAAAAAAATAAATCAATGTGACATGCTGTGATTGGGGACAGCTCAATCACAGCAGTCACAATGGATGAGGTGATCACGACGTCACCTTGGCTGCTTAACCCTTTTGGCGCTGATTGAGTGAACAATAGTTATTGACCAATCAGTGCGAAAAGGGTTGATCTAAAAATAGTGATCACCACTCTACACGCCATTGTGGCGCCCTGCTGCGCACAGGAACCACAGATCCCAAAAGGGTGCATGGACGGACTCCTCCACAAGAGGCCCTCAATTCATACAAACACCTCCACCCTTCCACCTCATACCACCAGAGGGAGCCCCGTTACGGATATATATATATGGAGGGTGGAGCCAGGCAGTTCAGTCAAAGTTAGTTGTTCAGAGAGCGTGCTGACACTGAGAGCAGCGAAGATGCAGCACGTCTGCTGCTGAGTTCTGAGGGCCCCAAGTGTGGCCGAAGGCAAGAGGAGAAAGGAGAGAGGAGCATCATAGGTTCACCCCGATATACCAACCGGACACCGGGTCCGCGCCTACAGGGTCCCTTTATACCCAGTATGGATCATCGGCATTCCAGGAGGACTACAAGTCCCTGGCCGACCTGAAGCTAGACCCATTACAGGACCAGGAACCACGAAGGCCCCGGTGTCCAGGGATAGTGGTTGCCAGCAGAAGGTCCTACTACCGAGCGTCAGGTGAAGGAACAGCACGACACATAAGCTAGGCCCAGTTGCAGGGTGGCCAGAAGCATACAGAGAGGCAGACATGGACCAGGAGGCCTTATACCCGCTCACTGGGGAGAAGTCCTGAAGTGCACCCATCCTACTGAGTACCCTGGACCGTACCTGACATCCGCACCAGTAAAGGTATTGAAGCGAATCCCCTGTCTCTGTCAGTTACTCCTGCTGTGCCATCCCGCCTGCACTACAAGCCCCAGCATCACCACCCACCATCAAACTCCACACTGCCCCGGGGGCCTGCTCCACCTGTGGGGAGCAGAAACACCTCAGCTGCCACCCCAACACCCCTGGAGGTCTGAAGCAGCGCTGGTAATCATTACCAGGTACCACAGGTGGCGTCACAAACAGTTTTTTTATTTTATCCAAGTTCTAATCCCCTTTTTCAAGAGTGACCCCAGGGTACGGGCCCGGGAGCTGACCACCGCGACACCCCCAAACCAGGCAAAGGCCCGGGTACCGAGTCGTCCCCATCCCCTGGGCGCCATATCACTTCCTGAACAGAATATCGTGCCCGCTGCCACCGGGTACTGTGCTCCCTAAAGAACTGTGTCGCATACCGTGGTGAAGTTTTCCCGCCAATTGCCGCTGTTTCCTGCCATTGTCCGCCATTTTCGAGTCGCCGCGCGGGAAGAAGAGGGGCGTAACCGCGGGAATCGGAGACATAAACAAACATCGAAAGGGGTATGCTCTTGTACAGTGATCACCAAATATACACAATACTTCAATAAATTACAATAAATATTATTTTATATATAAATACATAAAAAACCACGTCACAATCCAATTCATTAAAACACAAGTAAAACTTATTATAGTGGGATTATCCACTGTTTGAAAACCCACCTACTCCAAAAACCATCCCAGAGAAACACATGATCACAATAAATCAGATAGTAACAGGATAAAATACACACTTAGGCTGTCCCTGGTGATCAGTTTTACACATTGGTACAATAACTGTGGCTAACCGCCACCAGTGTTAAAGGGAATGTACAATACCAAAGAATATCAAAAAATATATATACTATGACAGAAGATGTAAATTTCAAAATGTTTGGTAAAATAATCCAAGGCACAAACAACACAAGACCAGGGCATTAAACTGGTGAATCATATATAATCCCACACCAGAAAAAACAATGTCCAGACCACAATAAACCCCTCATTCATGCTGTTAGTGCCCCTGCTGTTCCCATTAACACTGAGATCACTAATCCCCAAATACGGGAGAGCCTACACTGGGATGGTGTCAGTGGGCAATCAATGCCCAACGCGTGTCACCACACATGGTGGCTTCATCAGGGGCTTGTAAGGCACAGGTTTGCGACGCTTTTATATATGGTACAAGTTACAGAGCCTAATTACTGGTGTATCAGCTGGTGCACGACCGCCAGAGACCGCACGTTGCTGGAGCAAAGCATGACCTCCGACCTGGAAGTGCTCCAGACCGCACATGTGCAAGTGGCTGTTCTTGGTGTGTTTGAGAGGAGCTTTTCCTCACCATAGCAACCATGTCACTGCAGGCTGTCTGTCTCTGAACGCTGCTTGGGATGGACACAGCCCTGTTAGAGAGAATACTTCCCCCACCTTCGACAACGCATCGCTGTAGGCTATATTTCTACAGCCCCTATACAGACTGATCACACCATATATTTTATAAACCAAATTGTGTATTACCACAACCTGGGTATCGTCAAGTTTACTTTATTATGTCAGTCCACAAAATCATTCACAGCTCCGTCACAGACAGCCCCAGACGTCAGGGTGTATTATGTAAGCCACACATCACATCTTCCCACCCATCATTAGATAACACTATTTTAAACATTATTACACTAATAGAGCATGTGACCCAAATAATATCCGCAAGAAGCCACCCAGGTATACGCAAATCAGAAGAGCAGTTTATTTCAGGTAAGTACATCCACAACGGGTCCCATTTTGATGCCATAAAAGGCACCTATGAAATACAGGTATTGTCATCCCGATATAGATTTATAAGGGCAATTATGTCATATTTTGAGAGCCTAATAGTCGCTATATAGTGATACGTCACATATACTACACATCCAGATGTGTGCGCACTGTTGCTGACATGCGATTAGGGGGGTTTTCGCATGTGCCACAGTATCCAGAAAACATGCTGGCAAGATGTAACCATACACTCACAAACAAAGGATTTTGTACATATGTCAGTATAGAGGTAAGCCCGGTCAGGGTCAGGTATATACAAAGTCCCACAATTGGCGAAGTTATTGCCAAATCAAGCCCCTCAATGCAGTCTATATCATAGAAATAACTGATAGAGAATTGTTATAAGTAAAGCCCACTAAAGGGCAGATGAAAAAAGGTTGAGAAATACTATTGATCGCTATAGAGGTAGGTATATCCACAATATCACCCCAGGGGCCACCTCAATATTGCCAAATCAGGTCTCTCAATACAGTCTATATCATAGAGATACTTAATAGAGAATTGTTATAAGCAAAACCCACTATAAGGCAGATGAAAATAGATGGAGAAATACTATTGGTCGCCAGAGAGGTAAGTATATCCACAATATCACCCCATGGGCCACCTCGATATCCATACGGCTGTTGAATGTCCATACAATACAGTTATTGTCACTTCCATACAGAGTTTATTCAAATACACATATCAGAGTATGGAGACTCCATGATGGTCAAACATAGATGGACATCCAAATATACAAATGCCCATAGCTGGAAATCTCATGTATATCTCACGTAAGAGCCAGATATATACATTATTCCTTTTGGAGAACTTCCCAACACCTGGCAAAGGTATTTGCACGCCAGGACAACCAATGCATATTGTATTATAGAGCAGCATCAGGTAAAGGCCGTTATGAATATATCCAGCTACAAAGCTGAAGAAAGCATCCCACTACCGGGCTAAGGGGAGGGAGGAAACCTCATAAATGCACTATTGATCACCAGGGAGATATGCCAGGCCGAACCCATAGCCCCTCCAGCAAAGGTAGACAGATATACAGGCACATACACCCAGTCCTGGGGCACGATAAATCATTATGCAATCCGCAATATAATAAACAGTTATGCTAAGGAGTACAAGAAAAACATCCCAGCGTAAGTCCTGGAGTTTTCGTGACTGATAAGGTCACCCCCAATGTTTGTTCCCTCCACCAGTATAGTCCGGGTATTGGCTTGTTCTTATAATGTTCCTTGTACGAAGCCACAGCATATAGTGGAGCCCGAATATTCAGAGGTCCTTGCAATATTCTGTATAAATCGCTATCATAGCAATATTTTATCTTGTCTTTCCTCATTGCGTTGAGCCAAAATCAGCCTCACAATCCTCCATATTCAGCTTCCATATCCTCCAGACCTACAAGTGAGATGATTAAGGGTAGCATTAACACGATCCATTCATAATTGTTTATAGAACCCTGTAAACAGTAGCTCTCCATTCAGTCCCTCAATAGCCAGGCTATGTAAGTTATAAATCCACTTTGATTCACATCTCAGAAGTGCCTTAGTCAGATCACCTCCCCTTATATTTGTTCGTACATGCTTTAATCCCATTACCTGTTGTCCTGCCAATCTACACCTATGGACCTCCAGGAAATGTGCAGCCACCGATGTAATAGGTTTATCCTTATCTCGATCTCTCTTAGCCGTTGAGATATTAGAAAGATGTTGTGGTATCCTCTTTCTCAATTCCTGTGTCGTCTGCCCCACATATACCTTCGGGCATCCGCAGATCAGAGCATACACCAAATTTCGGGATCTGCAATTAAAATACGTCCTTGATCGAATCCTATATGGCACAGTTGGAAGTGTGATCCCATCTTGCGCCACAGTATATTGGCAGATATTACAGCCACCACAGGGGTATGTTCCAAAAATCCTCCCACCCCTTTTTAGGCTCGTTGTAGGACGTACATAATGACTATGGCAAAGGCTGTCCTTAAAGTTCTTCACCCTCCGAGCAACCAGGCTGGGGACTGCCGAAATATGTCTCATCAATTTGGGCTCACTAAGTAATATTCCCCAATTTTTTGTGAGGATCTCACGAATATCCCCCCACTGGTTGTTAAATGTCGTGATCAGACTTAATGGCCTATCACATTTATGTACCTGTGTTTGCAATAGATCATCCCGGTTCCTGGTTCTCGCTCCTTCAAATGCATTGGAAATGATCCTTTTCGGATAGCCCCTCATGATGAATCATTGAGTCAAGTTTTTATATTGTTGTTGAAATTCCTCCAGTGTGGTACAGTTGCTCCTCAATCAGAGAAACTGTCCCTTTGAGATACCATTTCGTAGATGTTTCGGGTGAAAGCTTGTATAGTGTAGTAGATTATTTGTGGCTGTTTCCTTCCTGAAAAGAGTGGTACAAATATGATTATCCACCTTAGATAATTTCAAGACCAGGTAATCAATCTCCAAATTTGAGATTTTGGATGTTAGCCGAATATTTAAGACATTTCTATTAAGGTCAGCAATAAACATCTCACACTCCTCCAGGGTACCAGTCCACAGAAAAAACACATCATCTATAAATCTAAGCCATGTAGATACATGGTTACAAAAGGTCTCAGGTTTATACACTATAGTCTCCTCCCACTACCCTAGGTATAGATTTGCATACGAGGGCGCACACCGTGCACCCATCGCGGTCCCTGTTATCTGTCGATAGAATTTATGATAAAAAACAAAGTAGTTCTTATCCAGGACGAAATGCAATAGCTCTAAGATAAACTAATCCTGTCTGCGATCTCCCGTAGTGTGTTTATCCAAAAAGTAAGCAACAGCTTGTATACCCGGTAATCGGAGAGGCGTGACTGCTGGAAGCGCGCGAAGCTCAAGCCCCGCCTCAGTCTTGACTCCAAACCAGGAAGCGTCAGGTCCTATAAGGAGACCGTCGTCAAGCGCACGCTCTGACGTCAGCCGCGAGGGAGACGCAAGGTCCTGGAAGGAGACCGTTGCCTGCGGAGCTGCGGCCTACCCGATCCAAGTAAAGAAGGTAGACTATGGTTCACTAGGGGGGCGCAACCATGGCCGACAACCAGCAAGCCGCCGGATCACCTGTTAATGCTCCTGATGCTCAACTTGCGCCCGGCACTGCACAGACCGGAGCGGCCGCCCCACCAGCAGGGGTCGTGACTCCATTGATACCCATGGCCCTGCCGTATATCCCTGGAGTGAAATGGCTTCCCCGGTATGATGGCAAGCCAGACACCCTGTCTGGATTCAAAAGGAAAATATGCGGTGTACTGGACATGTATTCTATGACTGATAAGCAGAGAGCCGCTGTTGTGCTGGGACTATTGACTGGTGCCGCAGAGTGGGAAGTTGAAACCAGGCCAGCCGCAGACCAGGAATCAGTATCCATTATCTTTAAGAGACTGCAAACTGTCTTTGAAAACTGCACTGAGACAGATCTCCGGATGAGGTTCTACCACTGTGCCCAGAAACCTGAGGATAGTATCCGGGACTATGCCTGGCGCTTACGGGAAGCCCTGTGGGCCCTGAAACAGGTTAGTCCGGCCAGCATACAAGATGAGAATAAAATGCTGACAGAACAATTCATCCGGGGGTTGAGGTGCCAGGAGGAGAGCAGAACCGTACGATGGTGGGCTTTAGATCATCCAGACGCCACCTTTGACACCCTGAGGGACCTGGATATTAAGGGTCTGCAGCCCCTGGAACCATCAGATACTGCTATCCAGCGTTACCAGAGTGGGGTCACCCCAGTGCCCGCAGTACCCACTGCTCCTTCACTAACAGCTGAAACAAAGATGCAAACTGTGCCCCCTAGCGAGCTGGACAGCCTACGCTCTGAAGTGCGTGAGCTAAGTAAAACCCTGGCCACTGTCCTGAGCACCCTGCAGCTACAGATGGAGCCCGAGCCGGAAGGAAGGATCCTACTCGCTGACAGCCCTGAAGATGTCCCCTGGATGAGGAGAAGAAGGAGGACAACGCCACCCCATAGGAGGACAATGCCACCCCGGAGGAGGACAACGCCACCCCGTGGGAGGACCAACGACCAACGTCACCCTCCAGGAGACTTCATCTGCTACCGTTGCCACAAGGCAGGCCACACAGCGCGGAACTGTCCTTTAAACGGGCAAACCCTGAGGCCGAGGGCCGACACCCAGGAGTAACTCAACCAGGCCCATCAAGCTGGTACCATCAGTTTGTAGGAGGAAGGCCTTTCCTGTCCATCGTGTTGGACGGTATAGCGACACCTGCATTACTGGACACTGGCTCACAGGTAACCATCATACCTGATGTCCTCTACGAAAGGTACTGGTCCGTAGATGAACTCCAGCCCCGAACCTCTCTGTGTATGCTTCTAACGGCCTTCCTCTTAACCTAGTAGGGTTTAAGGACATGACAGTGAAGGTGGGGAGAGCGGAACTAAAGGACCAAGGACTGATTGTAGTGGAATCTAACCCTGGTGATACAGACTTGTATATGATACTTGGTACAAATATTGTTGGTAACTGTTTGGGAGAAGTGTTGTTTTTGCTCCAACAGATTGCTGACACTGCCAAACCAGGGCAGAGGAAGGTGCTCCAGAGAGAAATTCGAGCCCTCCTGTACCAGCAACAGGTAAAATTAACAGGTGGTGAGATTGGTAATGTACGGGTGACAGACCTGATACCCATTGTGATTCCCCCAATGAGTGAGATGCTAATTTGGTGTAGGGCAGCAATAGGTCTCAAGGGAAAGAACTACCAGGCAGTAGTGGAGCCCATTAGCTCGGAGCACAGACCTACACTCTTAACTGCTAGAGGAGTAGTTGATGTACGCAATGGGAGGGTACCCATACGTCTCCTAAATTGTGGGGAGGAGGAAGTTAAATTACCAAGATACGCCACTGTTGCCAGATTGTATTCTGTGAATGATGATGCCATACACACAGTGGAATCCTTGACCCATCCAGACACAGTGGAGGACAATGACTCCGAAGCTCAGCTGGAGGATTGGTGTCAACAGCTCCATGTTGGAACTGATGCCACTCATGTCCATCAGAAACACGGTGTTTACAGAGTGGTTCAGGAATATGAACAAGTGTTTAGTAAACACCCACTTGACTTTGGAAGGGTCAAAGGGGTACAACATCACATACCCACCGGTAGCCATCCACCCATCAAGGAGCGTTACCGACCCATACCACCAGCACATTATCAGAAAGCCAAGGAAATGTTACACGACATGAAAAAGGCAGGGGTAGTAAGGGATAGTTGTAGCCCCAGGGCAGCTCCCCTGGTCCTGGTCAGGAAAAAGGACTGTAGCATGAGGATGTGTGTAGATTACCGACAAATTAATCGAATAACACATAAAGATGCATACCCTTTGCCCCGTATAGAGGAATCCCTGGCTGCACTAAAGTCTGCCAATTACTTCTCTACACTGGATCTCACTAGCGGGTACTGGCAAGTCTCTGTTGCTGAGGAAGAACGGGAGAAGACGGCCTTCACCACCCCAATGGGACTGTGCAAGTACAACAGTATGCCGTTTGGACTCTGCAATGCACCCGGAACGTTCCAGAGGTTGATGGAGTGTTGCTTGGGACACCGGAACTTCGAGACAGTGCTGCTGTACCTGGATGACATTATCGTGTACTCGAGGACATATGAGGACCATCTGAAGCACCTGGTGGAGGTATTTGAAGCATTGTCCTGGTATGGGATGAAACTAAAGCCTTCTAAATGCCACTTGCTCAAGCAGAAGGTTCAGTACCTGGGACACGTAGTCAGCTTGGAGGGAGTAGCACCAGACCCGGAGAAGGTCACTGCCATCCAGAAGTGGCCTGAACCGAGAAGCATCAAAGAAGTACAGCAATTCCTGGGACTGGTTGGGTACTACAGGAGGTTCATAAAGGACTATACCAAAAAGGTAGCACCTCTACAAGACCTCCTGGTAGGACAGTACAAAAGAGGAAAGAGTCCCCCATTCCAGTGGGGCAAAGAACAGGCCGAATCCTTTGCAGTAATAAAGGAAATCCTGACTGGTGAAGAAATCCTGGCTTACCCTGACTACAGACAGCCTTTCCTGCTGTACACCGACGCCAGCAATGAGGGACTTGGAGCTGTGTTGTCCCAAAAGCAGAATGGACGAGAGAAGGTAATTGTGTATGCCAGCAGGAAGCCACGCCCTACCGAGAGGAACCCGGATAACTACAGTTCCTTCAAGCTGGAGTTCCTGGCCTTGGTCTGGGCTATCACTGAAAGGTTCAAACACTACCTGGCCTCAACTAAGTTTACAGCTTTTACTGACAACAATCCCTTGACACACCTGGAGACAGCCAGGTTGGGAGCCATGGAACAGCGTTGGGTGGCCTGACTGTCAAATAATCAGTTCACCATCAAGTACCGGGCAGGTCACAAGAACACCAATGCTGATGCCCTGTCAAGGATTCCCCACCAGTCAGACACCGAGGATAAAGTGGATGATTTAGAGGAAGTTGAATTACCTGCTTTCCACCAAAGCGGAGTGGTCCATGAGCAACACGTCACCAGAAGACGTCAGGGAAGGACGCTGAATCCTCTACCCCATCACAGTTGGAAGGAGACTAAAGACAGTGACCCGGTTGTCAGCCTCATCAAAAGACTGACCACCCAGGAAGGTTCTCACCTAGAGAAGGATGCTCCTCCACAAGCCAAGTAACTGTGGAATGAGAGAAGCCGGGTGTTCATCTTGTTATGATCTGCAAATCCTTAACCCTTTCACTCAGACCAGCAAGAAATAAACATTTCAATGCCGAATCATTCCATTTAACTTCTGAGGCCCATCTCCTGAAGTGTGTGCCATAAATTTCAACATCATCTGACCTCTGATTCAAACGTCTAAGTTCTGATTCAGCAGATGAGATTCGATCAGGATCGTCATATAATTGCCCCATAGCAGAAAAAAATTCTTCAACAGAACTTAAACACAGATCATTAGGTTGGAAAGAAAAGGCCCACCCCTGTGGTTCATTGCGCAAAAGTGACATAATAAAACCGATGCGCTGTGATTCATTCCCAGAGGACCTTGATCTCAAACGAATATATAACAAACAAGCATTTTTAAAGGAAAAAAAATCTTGCTGTTTACCATAAAAATCATCAGGCAGTCCTACCTTTGGTTCGACAAAATGCACTCCAGGACAGCTACTCACGTGTTGCTGAAGCTCGGACACTTCCAGAGACAATCCCTGCAGGCGTTGAGCCAAATCCTGGACGGAAACCATACTGATCCCCGAATTTCTTTCCTTTTAGTTTTTTTTGGGCTGGACTTACTGTTATGATCTGCAACATAAGCTAAGGAAAGAAAGGGGAAGGCTGTCCCTACAGTAAGACTAAGCTGAATCCCCACGATGTAGCGGGCAGCCTGTTCCTTGTGAACAGACCCGCTTTTGTCCTTGGCTAGTCTGAAAGGAGACCTAAAGAATAAAGGGAGGGGTCCCTAAAAGAACTAAGGACTGGGACAAAAATGGAACACCTCCTAATAGAAGTTGTTGCAGAGCAAAAGACAAACAGACAAAAAGTACTAGACATCCCAGAGGACTAAGAGAACTAGACAGAGATAGGCACCGAAGCACCTGGCTAGAGAGACAGGCAAAAAACACTGAAGTCCAGCAAAGTCAGAAGGGTGGAGCTGGAATATATAGGCAGCTGGTCACGTGACCGCAAAACACTAGATAGCAAAAACTATCAGGAGGGTTCTAACACATCTACAGAGAGAAGCTGTGCAGAAGGTATGTCAACCCCAAGACCCATGAAATGGTATGGCAGATTGTTGTACCCAGGACAGATATCCAGATGGTGTTGGAGGCCTACCACGACCAAGCAGGTCACTTTGGCTGGAAAAAGCTGGAAACCCTGCTGAAGGAGCAGTTCTATTGGGTTGGAATGTGGAGTTCCATAGAAAGGTGGTTCTGGAATTGTGGGCCCTGTAGCCTCAGAAGGAAAGACTACGGCAGCCAGAAAGCACCCTTGCAGCCCATCAAAACAACCCAGCCCCTGGAGATCGTCGCTCTGGATCACGTCAAGTTGTCACCCAGCAGGTCAGGCTATTCCTATGCACTGACCATGGTGGATCATTATTCCCTGTTCCTGGTGGTAGCCCCTGTCAAGGATCTGACAGCAGAAACTGCAGCAAGAACGTTCCAAGCATACTTCTGCAGGCCTCATGGATAACCGGCCAAAGTGCTGACGGATCAAGGCCCTGCCTTTGAAGCCGAGCTGTTTAAAGAATTCTGTCATCTGTATGGGTGCAAGAAGATCCGGACTACGCCGTATCACCCTCAGACTAATGGTTTGTGTGAGAAAATGAACAACATCGTCATAGACCTGCTGAAAACCTTACCCTTGGAAGAAAGGAACCAGTGGCCAGACAAACTACCTGACCTGGTAGATCTGTATAATCACATACCTGTGAGTTCTACTAATTGTACCCTATCGTACCTCATGAGAGCAAGACCCGGAAAGTTGCCCATGGACCTGGAACTCGGAGTGGTAGAACCTGAAGCAGATATGTCCACTGAAGACTGGGATACAAATCGGCAAGAGTAGTACAGGCCTGTGTCGAAGACAGTCTGAACAGAGTAAGGGAGAGGCAGGAAGAACAGTACAATAAACATGCACCAGCAGAACCCTTGGCACCTGGAGAGATAGTGCTAAAGCGGAAGAGAAGAAGTCACAAGCTCGATGACCAGTCGGAAAGAGAGCCCTACACAGTGCTGAACTCCAGATTTGACAACAGTAAATCTTGCCTGATTAGCAAAGAGGGAGGAAAAACGACCACAACAGTCTCAAGAGACCATTTGAAAGTGTGCCCAGGTCTACTGAAGACAACAGAGCAAGAATTACCTCCTATATCACCGGAAGAACCCAAGGAAGAAGTGCTTCACACAGTTCTAGGAGATTTCCCTGCAGACTGGCCTCAACTTGATGGAGTAGTTATAATACCGGTGATACACTTCTATCAACAACCAGAAGAACCTGTAAGCACCCTGGAAGAGCCTGCTCAGGAACAGGAAGAGTCCCCAGTAAGTGGAGAAGCACCAGTTGAAGCAGAGCCTGCAGGCCCAGTGGACACTGCACTTGCCAGTCCCATAGAGAGATTAAGACAGTTTTATAATCTACCAGCACGTACATCTGCTAGATTAACAGAAAGTGCATGCACAGACACTAGTAACACCCCAGTGCTACGAAGGTCCACACGCAGCACACAAGGACAGATCCCTACCAGGTTTAGGGAATAAACACAAAGTGCCTACTTTATAAATAGTTACCCAGTAGGGTATTGCATATTGTTTATTGTGTAAACTGAAATTAAATGTGTGCCTGTAGTTCCCCGTCAGGGTACAGAGACTTGTAGGCTGAGGACTGTGAGCAGCCAAAAACTTTATTTGTAAATAGTTGCACTCATCAAAAGTGCCCCCTTATAAGGCCACAGAACAAAAACCCGTTTGGAGTGGCCGAAGACTTGGTCCAGCACCTGGATCACTTATGCCCTGCAGCCACGCCCAGGGCCTACGTTGAGGGTTTTCAGACGGGTCCCTCATGCTGCTCATCTTCACCAGTGAGATGGACACCAGTTAATGGATCTCACTGAGATTTTAAAGAAGAGTGTTTATTATGTTTTTAAGAAAATGTTATTATAATTGTTATTATTATTGTAACCTGTTACAAAGTGCTTCACTCCACAGGCGCACAGGCACCACAGATCCCAAAAGGGTGCATGGATGGACTTCTCCACAAGAGGCCCTCACTTCATACAAACACCTCCACCTATCCACCTCATACCACCAGGGGGAGCCCCATTAGGGATATATATATATGGAGGGTGGAGCCAGGCACTTCAGTCAGAATTAGTTGTTCAGAGAGTGCTGACCCTGAGAGCAGCGAAGATGCAGCACGTCTGCTCCTGAGTTCTGAGGGCCCCGAGTGTGGCCGAAGGCAAGAGTAGAAAGGAGAGAGGAGTAGAGGTGGCAGAGGAGCATCATAGGCTCACCCCGATATACCAACCGGACACCGGGTCCACGCCTACAGGGTCCCTTTACACTGTGTTCCAAAATATTATGCAAATAATATTTTCTCAGATTTTCCCAAATTACCTATATGAATTGCAGTCATTGTAATTTTCCAGTCAAATAACTATTAGAGTACAATTGAAAGGTTTTTGTACAAACTGCCTATGATAACAGTATATTTAAAAAAAAATAAAAAACTCAAACTGCACTCAAAATGCATGTTCCAAATTATTATGCACAGCAGAGTTTTCAACCTTTTCATTTTAATTAAGAACAAAAAAATGGTCATTTTTGAAATTATAAGCATTAGCAGGTTATTACAAACTGAAATCAAACAGTTTTCAACTCAAAACTTTATTCTAGGTGATGTTACATTTGCACATAGGACCCCTTGTTCGAAAGGAGCTTCTGAACTCTCTCGTCCGTTGAATTTGTCAGGTTTTGGATGGTTTCTGCTTTAATTGTTTTGCATGAGGACAGAATACCCTCCCAGAGCTGTTGCTTAGATGTGAACTGCCTCCCGTGACCTCTACCCCATTGAGAACCTCTGGAGCATCATCAAAAGGAGTGTCTATGATGGCGGGAGGCAGTTCACATCTAAGCAACAGCTCTGGGAGGGTATTCTGTCCTCATGCAAAACAATTAAAGCAGAAACCATCCAAAACCTGACAAATTCAATGGACGAGAGAGTTCAGAAGCTCCTTGCGAACAAGGGGTCTTATGTGCAAATGTAACATCACCTAGAATAAAGTTTTGAGTTGAAAACTGTTTGATTTCAGTTTGTAATAACCTGCTAATGCTTATAATTTCAAAAATGACCATTTTTTTGTTCTTTATTAAAATGAAAAGGTTGAAAACTCTGCTGTGCATAATAATTTGGAACATGCATTTTGAGTGCAGTTTGAGTTTTTTATTTTTTTAAAAATATACTGTTATCATAGGCAGTTTGTACAAAAACCTTTCAATTGTACTCTAATAGTTATTTGACTGGAAAATTACAATGACTGCAATTCATATAGGTAATTTGGGAAAATCTGAGAAAATATTATTTCATAATAATTTGGAACACAGTGTATACCCAGTAGGGATCACGGGCATTCCAGGAGTACTACAAGTCCCTGGCCAACCTGAAGCTAGACCCATTACAGGACCAGGAGCCACGAAGGCCTCGGTGCCCAGGGATAGTGGTTGCCAGCAGAAGGTCCTACTACTGAGCGTCAGGTGAAGGAACAGCACGACACATAAGCTAGGCCCAGTGCAGGCTGGCCAGGAGCATACAGAGAGGCAGACACGGACCAGAAGGCCTTATACCCGCTCACTGGGGAGAAGTCCTGAAGTGCACCCATCCTACTGAGTACCCTGGACCATACCTGACATCCGCACCAGTAAAGGTATTGAAGCCAATCTCCTGTCTCTGTCAGTTACTCCTGCTGCGCCATCCCGCCTGCACTACAAGCCCCAGCATCACCACCCACCATCAAACTCCACACTGCCCCGGGGGCCCGCTCCACCTGTGGGGAGCAGAAACACCTCAGCTGCATCCCAACACCCCCGGAGGTCTGAAGCAGCGCTGGTAATCATTACCAGGTACCACAGGTGGCGTCACAAACTGTTTATTTATTTTATCCAAGTTCCAATCCCCTTTTTCAAGAGTGACCCCAGGGTACGGGCCCAGGAGCCGACCACCGCGACACCCCCAAACCAGGCAAAGGCCCGGGTACCGAGTCGTCCCCATCCCCTGCGCGCTACACCATCTCTTCCTCAGAGCTGCCATGCAGAGCAGTTGTAGACCCCCTCTGTGTTACCTGAGAGAAATAAGTTCATTGATGGCCAATGCGATTTCCTGTCTCCTGCGATCCAGTGCTGTGCATTGTGCTGTCTGTGTGCAGACTGCTGTGTGACCGATCTGTGATCACAGCAGCAACTGTTTCCAAATCACTGTTCCAACTAACACCCCACCCCCCCACCCCATTCTCAATTGTGTCTTTGAAGCGCTGTTTTGCGCCTTTCCCATGTACACCGCCTCCTGTACTGAGCATTCATGCTCTTCCCGTGGCCGCAGCACTCTGATCAGTATAACTGCTGATCACAGTCTGCGCCAAGGGACTTTTTCATTTTTTTGCTATAGGTAGAGTAGCGGACGTCGCAGTGTAAATGACATCTAATTTTCTTTTAGAAAAAAAATAATGGTCGTTAGTACAAAATAGCTTTATTGATAGGGAATTAGGGAAGCGGATGTTGCAAAGTAAGTGACATCTGATTTTCTTTTTTTAAAAAAAGAATAATAGTAGTACAGAGTAGCTTTGTAGGTTGGGAGGTAGTGCATTAGGGGAGAGGACGTTGCAGTGTAATTGACGTCCAATTTTCTTTTAGAAAAAAAAAAGTAGTACAGAAGAGCTTTATAGGTAGGCAAAAAACAAAGAATTGTTAGCACCGGGTAACTTCTTAGTGCATTGGGGGAACGTACGTCGCAGTGTTAGTGACGTACCTTTTTCTTTTGCAAAAAAAAGAATTGTTGGCACCGGGTAACTTAGCTAGTGCATTAGGGGAGCGTATTTCGCAGTGTTAGTGACTTTCCTTTTTCTATTGCAAAAGAAAAGAATAGCGCCGAATAAATTTTTAACTGGCACATTAGGGGAGAGTACATGGCAGTGTTAGTGAAGTCAGTTTTTCTTTTGCAAAAAACTAACTTTATAGGTAGGGCATTAGTGTAGTGAATGTCACTAATTTTTTTTTATACAAACTTATTTTTACTTGTACACTTGTACTGATTTTTCTTTTCATTTTTTTCCTTTAAAGTGTTTCTTCCAAATTTTTCTTTTTTTTTTCCTCTACTTTTTTCTTTACATTTTTTTTCTACGTTTTTTCTCTACTTTTTTCTTTCTACTTTTTATAATAAATAATACCCTTTACACAAGTCCCACACAATACATGTGTAAAAGCACCACTCACACACACATCCCCAGTGTTTTGAAGAATAATATAAAAATGTCCCTTAGTCAAGAAGACACTGTTCAGCAGAGGAGGCATACTGCATCCTTGCCTCTGACACGGATTCAGGCAGTGAGAAACATCCCACATTCCTCTGTTTCTCTTCCTCTTTCTCATCCAGTGAGGTGGGATCCCCAGCAAGGTGTCCTAGGACCAAAGCAACCTGTACAGCAATCGATCCCATATGGACTTCAGCCCCCAAAAATCATCAGCCTGTTATTCCTGATTTCATGGGTAGCTCAGGAATCCAATTTGACAGTATAGGCCTCACTGAAATTGACTTTTCTAAATTATTTTTCCGCATGGAAATAATAAATCTTATGATTGCCCAGACAAATTTGTATGCCCATCAATTTTTCACCCAAAATCCCACGTCATCATATGCTAGATGGACCCCTGTAAATGCAACAGAAATTATGACATTTTGGGGTTTTTGTGCTGCATATGAGCTCAGTCAAAATACATCTTTGGCAATACTGGAGTACTGATATACTCTACAGCACACCTGTATTCCGTATAGCCATGACAAAGCCACGATTTGAAGCAATCCAAAAAATTTTGCATTATAGTGATAATGTGAAGTGCCCTCCCCGAGACGATCCTAAGTTTGATCGTCTATATAAAATTATAAAATTCGGCCAGTAGTTGACCACTTCAGCAGAAAATTTGCTGAGTTGTACAGCCCCCAAAGGGACATCTATATAGATGAATCTCTGGTTCATTTCAAAGGGAAGCTAACATTCCCAGTAACAGGGCCAGGTACGAAATTAAACTACAAGCTGTGTGAGAATACCTCAGGCAACACCCACAGATTTAGGATCTACGAAGGGAAGGACATCAAGATTGACCCCATGAATGCCCACATGTCCTGGCGATGAGTGGAAAAATTGTGTGGGAATTGCTGCAGCCACTGCTGGATAAGGGTTATCACCTCTACATAGATAACTTTTACACCAGCATACCACTCTTCAAGACCCTCTCTGTCAGAGGTACAGTTGCATTCGGCTACGTGTGAAAAAAAACAGAGAATCCGCCCTAAGCTGCTAATTGGGCAACAGCTGAGAAAGGGTGAGAGCGGAGCCCAATGCAGTGACAACATGCTGGTGGTCGAGTATAAGAGGGATGCCCTTATCATGACCTCCATACACCGTGTCAACATATCTCTTGTCAATGTCCCAGGTACCACAACAGAAGTCCCAAATGGTAAAGTATAGTACAAAAAATTGGCCATGCGCGGTACAAACCTTCCTTCAGTTTCAGGAGGTAGTCATCAAGGCCCTAATGTTTGGCACTTAGGAAGGTTACAGTCCCAGTACTTCTCAAACTGATGGTCCTCGCATTGTACCAGGTCAACATTTTCCTGGAGAGGTTCCCCATACAGCAAAGAAGGGAAGAAGACAAAAAAGTGCTGTGTATGCTCAGTACACTCCAAGAGGGGAATACGAAAGGACACAATTTACGATTGTGAAGCCTGCCCTGAGAAACTTGGCCTTTGTATTGAGGACTGCTTCAAAGCATACCACGTCCATAAATTAATACAATTTGGTTTTACCCTGTTGACTCAAAACACTTTTATAATCTGATGTACTCAGCCCGCTCAACTTACACATACCACCACATCATAAATTCATACACCAATAAAACTAGAAGCATTAAAATCATTACTAAAACTATGCCTCTAGATAAATTCCTTGAGGGATGTATTTTCCAAAATGGGGTCACTTGTGGGGGATTTCCACTGACGAGGCACATCAGAGGCTCTCCAAACTTGACATGGCTCGCACAGACCATTGCATCAAAGTCTGCACTCCAATTCCAAGCTCTGCCGTATGCCTAAATAGTAGTTTTCCACCACATACAGGGTATTGGTATAATCAGGAGAAATTGCAAACAATCCATTTTCTCCTGTTGGTCCTGTGAAAATGAGAAATTTGGGACTACAATAACATTTTTGTGGGAAAAAATGTGATTTTTTATTTTCACGACTCCACGGTATAAACTTCTATGAAGCACTAAGGTATTCAAGGTGCTCAACACACATCTAGATAAATTCCTTCAGGGGTCTAGTTTCCAAAATGGGGTAATTAGTGAGGAGTTTCCTCTGTTTAGGAACTTCAGGGGCTCTCCAAACACGACCTTGCATCCGCTCTCGATTCCAGCCAGTTTTGCGTTCAAAAGGTCAAATGGCGCTCCTTCCCTTCCAAGCCCTGCCGTGCGCCCAATCTAACTCCCTAACAAAAAAAAACTATGTTTCAAAAATTGTGCTGATGTAAAGTAGACAAGTGTGAAATGTTATTTATTAACTACTTTGTGTGACATAACTCTGGTCTAAGGGGATAAAATGAAAAGTTTGAAAATTGTGAAATTTTAAAAATTTTCTCCAAATTTATGATATTTTCACAAGTAAATGCAAGTAATGGCGAGCAAATTTTACCACTATCATGAAGTACAATATGTCATGAGAAAACAGCCTTCGAATCACTGGGATCCGTTGAAGCGTTCCAGAATAATTACTTCATGAAGTGACAATGGTCAGAATTGAAAAAATTGGCCTGGTCAGGAAAGTGAAAACAGGTTTCTGGGTGACGGGGTGAAAGATTATAGGATTTTCACAGAATATTTCCCTAATTACACCTATATCCTCATAAGGTAAGTTGGTGTAGAGACTCTTGTCACCGTCAACAGTTTCCACCTTTCCAAGGAATTGATTAGTATCTGATAGGCAATCTGGAAATTTCTTACCAATCTTTTGGAGATAGTGCACCACTAAAGTCTCTACTATTTCTATAATAATTCTAGAATCTATAGGATGTTCCAGAAGTCTGTTAAGATTTTTTGTAAATTTTTGGAAGTAGATAAAAAAAATCGGTGTATATGGATAGCTATTAAAGTGTTAATGAGAGACCTTTTAAGCTTTTCTGAAAAAAGCTTTCTATTAAAGGCACTGTCCACTATCTAATCTATATCATTTTAAAAATATTAGCATTATCTTCTTTATTTTTGCCCACATTAAAATCCATTAATTGATATTTAGCTTCATTAGAGTCCAATTCCCAATCCATTATGACAGTTGCACCTCTTGTTGTCAGCCTCTTCTTAATGATAATTTCCGTATAATTTTTAATGCATTCCTTGCCTTTTATTGATTTTAATGCAAGAAACTATTCCAAAGATATAAGTAATATATACTGGCTGAAGATAGATAAGTCATATCTCCCCATTCAATTTTACATGAACAAGACTATGTAGTGAATCCTCAATCATAGAGCCTAAACTTGGAAAAAATTTCAAAAATCCACTAGCAAGTATAAGAATAACAATCTTTATTGCTAAATAATCCATAAAAAGATTTTTTCATTGTCAAATAATGAGAAAATCATTTAAAAGAGGGAAAGGATGAAACAAACAAAAGAATCAGCACAAAAGAACACATATAATAATTCTGTAGCACCCTGAGGACTCGGCTGCTACAGGGGTATTACACCTCAAGCCAGAGGTGTGGTATTCCACTCCCGGGTAAGGATGGAGTGTGGAACTGAGCTAGTAGGCTGCATGCACTACATACATCCCATTTCCGGGGGACAGAACGACGGTACTCCCACCAGTATATGTGCAGGTACGACAGCGTCTGTCCCTGGCTGGAGTGGGAGGGGGGTGGAACATCCCAGTAGTGTAGGGGCAGATAGGGGGAGTAGTCTGGGTAAAGATAGGAGCTCATTGGGTGCTGGTCACCTGAGCTCACACATAGAGGGAGTATATAAGGTGGGCACCATCTTAGGATAGGGTCAGTGAGTTCAGTCAGGCAAGAGGAGCAGAGCAGAGGAGCTCAGCCAGGAGGGCTGACAGGGAGCTGTGGCTCCGGCTGGGCCCAGCTCCAGAGCAGAGCCTGCTGAGAGAGAGAGAGGAGAAAGAAGGACCCAGAGAGGAAACAAGAAGGGAACCCCAAGATCCCAGAATACAGACAAAAGGGTGAAGGGTTGGCGGACAAGGGTACCGGAACCCGAACTGGTGGAGGCCACTAATCCTCAGCCAGAAACCGGAGGTCGTGGTCAAGATTTGCCACGACCCTCACCAAATCCACCAGAAAGGCACACCAAGTATAGGGTCAGGGAACCCAGAGGAGGTTTGACCACCAAGAGACCCGAAGGAGCCGGCCAAAAGTGGATCCCTGGTGGGAACGGCCAGAGAAAGGGAGAGTCAGAAAGGAGCTCAGGACCATGCTCCGGAATTGCCTGGGGGTTGGCCGAGTCCAGGACCTGGTGGACGCAGCACGGCTCGGGTGGTCACTCAAGGCCAGAGTGACTAAAAGGACACCAGTAAGTAAAAACCCTGAACTGCATCTCCCGACTCTGAGTCTTCTTACGGCACCATCACAACCCCCACCATCTACACCTGCTGCCCTGAGGCCATACCCCTCCCGTTGGGGGTTATACCATCACTGCTGCACATATACCACCGGCCTCAGCGGACTGCTCTGCAGCGGCGGCTTCAAAGCCGCACTCAACGGGTGGCGTAGTCGACAATCAAGTTAACATCTACTGCCATAGACTGCCACTTAGTTTGACACCCTGGGCACGGACCGGGTCACCGCCACAAGGACTACTACCCCCATCGAGATCCGGCTCCGGGTATCCCCTACAGCACTGGCCCAGGGGGCGCGTCAATTCCATATAAAGTTTGGTCTCAGTTCCTATAGGTGATATTGCCTACGATGAGAAGGTGACTAGTAATGTAGAGATAATTCAAATGATCTCTAATAACAATAATCATATAGATGAATCATGTCATCTTGAAAAGAGAGTGTTCAAACCCTCAACAAGGCAATACCCAAATGGTTCACATCAAAATACGCATGCTGTAACTGACCCAGACCATTGAACTTACCCATAGGAATAGTCACTGAATTTGGTCCCGTGCCGTATGTGACGCCCCGACGCGCGTTTCGCACACTCAATGCTTTCTCAAGGGGAGTGTGATCAGGAATATGCGTGCCTCACCATTTAAATACCCGTCCATATCCAGAGTCCACCAATCCATGTGCCGTGCCCCAGCGCTGCGACAGAGAAACCGGAAGTTCGGGGTCCGGCTCTCCTTTCCGGCACGCACTAGGGAAATCCCCGTTTGACGTCATATGTGCGTGCCGGAAATGACGGAGGCCTTAGCCCGGTATAGGATTGACTGTCGCAGTGCGCATGCGCTTACTGGCGCCATTTTTTGGGAGTCCATGCTCGTATCATGTAACCAGGGAAACTTTTCCATCCTGGAGACCCGCGAACCACAGATACAAAAGTCCATAGCATAATCAATATTATGGGGGCGCTATTTCCCAACGTAAGACCAACCTTTATAGAGGAATAAATAAAGAAAGTAGATGGACTAATAAAGAGGTTGCAAATACCTCACAGTACTGATGCACCCAAAAAGCGCACAATGTGGACAAATACATGTGCATCAGTGAGTGAACTAATATATAGATATAGCACAGACATATCAATATGCACAAATACCTAATGCAGAGTTATGCAAACGCAAAACATGGTAGTACACCCATATCAGTACACAAAAGTTATAATTATAACCAAATGCACAAAAGACAGATACACATTAAAGTTTAAACAATTCAAAAATGCATTTTTTGGCACATCAGACTAAGAATGCGCGTAGTATAGTAGTGTGCACAGATACAGGTAAATACATGTGCATGACCATAAAAAAAAACAAATAAAAAAAAACACAACATACATTTGTCACATCCTTGTATATCACAGTATATAAATCAATATAATAAATATCATATATACATCGAGTGCACAAAATAAAGAAATGTCCAATGATGTAGGAGAAAAATAAGGTGACTTCAAAGTTGCTGGTTCACTCGTTGGAGTTCAATAGATACAAAATCCAAATAAAGGTAGGTCTAAGACACAATAAAGTTGGGTACTTCCCATATTATCACAGAACGGGAGTAATGGCAAGTCATTCACGCTAAAATACGGAGGCATAAAGAGGAAAAATTAGAATCACACAAAAGAAAAACAAGGTTAAAATCAAGTTAAAAGTGTAGAGATTACAAGAAGGGTGAGAAACTAAGTTTCTCATTTAGCCCAAGGGGTGACATAGACCCCAGATTGATGATCCACTTAAGCTCAAGTTGGGCTAGAGCTTTTTTCACATCGCCTCCCCGAATACCACAGTGGATTTGATCAATCCCCCTAATTTTAAAACCCCGATGATCGGAGTTATGACAGGTCTTAAAGTGTTTTGGGATAGTCTTCACGGTCGTTAGGTCCTCCACCTCCCCTGCCGCCACAATGTCCCTGACATATTCCCGAGTTCGGATACGTAGCTTCCTAGATGTTAGTCCTACATAAATTTTCCCACATGGGCACACCCCGTAGTACACCACGTATGATGTACTACAGGATATGTAACTGGTGACCACAGAGGTCCGAGTCCCATCCGCAGTGTCAAAGGAGGTTGCTCTAATAATGTTACCCCTTGTACAGGCAAGGCAGTCACCGCAGGGAAAGCATCCCCACTTTTGTTTGCCAGTCCCAAAGTGACTCTTTCCTTTCGCCACATAGTGGCTTTGGACTAGATGATCCCGAAGATTTCTACTGCGTCTTGCTGTCATGAGTGGAAATTCAGAGATCTCCTTTTTCAAAACTGGATCAGTGAGTAAGATGGGCTAATGTCTCACAAGAATAACTTTCATAGAATTCCACTCACAATTAAAAGTAGAGATAAATCTTATCTTCGGGATATCAGTTAGTTTTTTCTTGGTAGTCCTGAGGAGTCTTTCCCGCGGGACTGCCTTTGCCTTATTGAAGCCCCTCTTAATTGTTCTGCGGCTATAGCCCCTATCCAAAAAACGATCTCGTAGATCTATAGCTTGCTGTTCAAAAGAGACAGCAGTAGAGCATGTTCTTTTAGCCCTCATAAATTGTCCAGTGGGAATGGCCCTGATGGTCGAGGGTAAATGTGCAGAAGAGGCGTGTAGTACAGAGTTTACAGAAGTTATTTTACGATGGATACTGGTCTGGATCAGGCCCCTCGGGTCCACCGACATTGCAATATCCAAGAAATCAATCTCTTGTCTACTATATTTGTATGTTAATTTGATATTATAGTTGTTAACATTTAATGCCTCAAAAAAAGTGTTCAATTGCAATGTGGTGCCCTGCCAAATGATTAGAAGGTCATCTATGTACCGGAACCAGTACAACACCTGGCCCGCGGCATGCACCCCGCCGTCGCAGAAAATCCCCCTCTCCCAAAGGCCGAGGAAGAGATTCGCATACGACGGGGCACATGCCGCGCCCATGGCGGTTCCCCGTCTCTGCAAATAAAACTGATCCCTGAAAACAAAAAAATTGTGTTCAAGAATGAATTCCAATAGTTCCAAAATCAGGTTGACCAGGGGCCTGTCCAGACTACTTGTCCCTAAGAAAAAACGGGCGGCACTGATTCCATCATCATGATTTATACAGGTGTATAGGGACTCGACGTCTGCTGTCACCAGCCACATATCCTCATCCAGGGAGATACCATCCAATTTCCCCAGGACGTCCGAAGAGTCCCTGACATAGGAGGGTAACGTCTCCACCAGTGGTTTCAAATAGTGGTCAATGAATTTACAGACTGGTTCGCATAGACCTCCCATGCCAGAGACTATCGGACGCCCCGAGGGATCCAATGGATCTTTATGAATCTTGGGGAGCAAGTATAGCGTGGGTATTTTTGGAGATTTTACAGCTAAACCCTCCAATACTTTTTTTGGTATAATTCCTTCTTCATATGCAGTGATCAGGATTTTTTGAAGTTCAAGACTGAAGTGTGATGTTGGATTACTAGGCTCAATGGAGTAATTTTCTTTCACCTTCAGCTGTCTATATACCTCCTTCTCATACTGATTAACTGGCCAGATCATGACATTTCCCTCGTTTTAGTTCTTTAAGGGCTTTTCTCTGTAATGGATGTACATTATCTCTCCTAATCCCACCCGGGATTTTTTTTTAAATCTTCCATGACCATTTTGGAGAAAATTTCAATTGATGAGCAAATCGACAAGGGAGGAAATGTGGTTGATTTGGGCAGAATAGCTTTAGGAAAATCAGTGCTTGGGCCTTGCTCCAATAGGAGATCCTCCAATGTATCCAATGCCTCCAACTCCCTATCACTCATAGAGTTCAACTCATGCTCAGGTCTATGGTGTAATTTTTTCAAAATTAATTTGAGGCAGAAGAGGTGGAGATCCTTAACTGCCAAGAAGTAATCGAATCCACTGACCGGTGAAAAGGACAGACCTAATTTCAGAAGTTCATAGTGTGTGGGAGACAGTTCATGTTTAGAGAGATTAATTACCTCCATATTATTACTCCTGGTTTTCTTAGTATATTGATATGGGGGAGTGATTTTTTTTTTCGGATAGGATTTGGTCTTGTTCCTTAGATCCCTTGTGATGCCCATATGTACAGTGTTCTCAGATTGAGAGTCACTGGTATTGGGGCGTGTTTCATCCATTGAGATATGAGATGAGATTGAGCCAGAATGTGACCTGATTATGGAACCTTTTCTAGAGCCCCTATTTCTCCACCGATACATCATGTTGTTCTGAAGATCTGCCATATCTTTCTGAAACTTCTTTGTTTTTGCAGTACACACTTCATTTTTCCAATTAACAAAATTAAGTTCCAATTCTTTATTAATTTCTTCAAGGGCCTTGTCACTAAGATCCTTTTTGATATTACTTTGTATTTCCTCTATTTCTTTCTCAATATCTTTAAGGATCTTATCATCCATCTGTATTAAGATCTCCATAAAGCCACGGGAACAATCCCCGGCAACTTCTTCCCATCTCAGTTTAAAGGGTTCATCATCCACCACAAAGGATGGAAAGATTTGAACTCGTAAACCCCGTGGTATTAGGCCCTTAATCATATATCTTTCCAAGAATGCCCTATTCCACCAAACAAGTAAGTTCAATGGTCTGGGTCAGTTACAGCATGTGTATTTTGATGTGAACCATTTGGGTATTGCCTTGTTGAGGGTTTGAACGCTCTATTTTCAAGATGACGTGATTCATCTATATGATTATTGTTATTAGAGATCATTTGAATTATCATCTCTACATTACTAGTCACCTTCTCATCGTAGGCAATATCACCTATAGGAACTGAGACCAAACTTTATATGGAATTATTATATGTGTCCCTTTGTGCTGATTCTTTTGTTTGTTTCATCCTTTCCCTCTTTCAAATGATTTGGTGATTATTTGACAATGAAAAAATCTTTTTATGGATTATTTATCAATAAAGATTGTTATTTTTATACTTGCTAGTGGATTTTGGAAATTTTTTCAAGTTTAGGTTCTTTTATTGATTTTAGAATAATAAGGCTTGGCAAGTGGTTCAACTGTCTTATTTCTCAGACACTTTAGTGGTGACAAGTAGAGATGAGCAAATATTTCAATATTCGGCTCGGAATTGCAATATTCACCGATTTATTTGTCGAATTTTCACCAAACATTACCGAACGCCATTGGATTCAATGGGGGTCAAAACTAAACCCATACACAACACCTTCAAACTCGCCCAAAAGCTGCCAAAACACATCAAATTAGAGGCAGACAGCAGGAAAGTGGCCTCAATTGACCCAAAGCAGCAATCAGCCATGGGCCATAGATGAGGTATTAGGGTCTAGGCCAGCATTTACAGCTTTGAATTGAACTTCAAATTAAGATGAGGTGGATGAGGGATCGGTGTAGGTCTGCTGTGCTGGGAGCTCTGATACCACATGCAACACTCAACCTGCTTAGCCACATTCAGATGGTAGAAAATCAACTTCATAGATTATTATTGGTACAAAAATGTAAGGATAGTAACATGGGTAGTTGACTGAAAGTAAGTGGAGGCCTTCTGGTCTGGGAGGCCTACTGCTACAGGCAACACACATGAAGGAGACCCAACCAGTAGTCTCCCCATTTCAAAAAATTAAATGTTGATACCACCAAAGTGGCATCAATTTCACCAGAGTAGAAATATTACAATTAGGACTATAATAATATAATAATAATAAAATAACAAATCCCAATTCTGTTCTCCCTCTGATATATAACAAACAGGTCATGCTGGAGAAACTTGCACATACTGCCACTCTGTCTTCAGCTCCTTTGTGAGAAACGAATGTTTGAGTAGTGTAAGGTGGCACAGACACATAGTTGATCGGAGGTATGTATCACAGAGATGGCTGTCGTCTGTGATGTAATCCTGGAATGTTGCTGTAATGCACGCAAGCACTAAGAGGATTGTTTGGTGCATCTAGGCCCAGGTTTTGCGGGTAGTCGGAGAGATGGGCGGGTCTGGCTACCCACATACTTCACCTCTGGGTGTGGTTAACAAGGTAAAATGGAGTCCATTGTTTGACACATAGTCTGTGTGATGAGGAAGAGGTCCTATTTTGTGGTATCTGCAAACTGAGCCGGTGTACTGAATGTTTTCCAGCCGGTGTGATTAGGACTGGTTCTCAAGAGACTTTGCCTAAAGAGCTGTTTACTTTGTTTGCCTGAACTGAAGGCTGTTTATTTTCCTTAGTTTATGGCTGGATTATGACTCCGCAATAAACTAGAATGGACCTTTTAATGGAAATGCTTCCTGTTTTGACTACCAACTCTCCCAAGTGAGTAGAAACCCCACAGCAGCCAGTCTGGCAAATAAAATTCCTGAGTTATTGAAATTGGGGATGGCTTCGCCTCTGGTACTGGTTGCTCATATCAAACCATGACGTGCCATTCGCTGGAAATTCCTGGCTGCTTGGAGCCAAGTTCATTCTCACCGAAAAGTACCAGGCAGCAAGCTAAGGAGATGGTGGTCTCTACCATCGTGAAGGAGTTTTCTCGTTGTCTAGGGGAGCCACCACTTCTGCTGTCTACCTTGTGAACATTGTGTTGAAGCTTGCAAGGATTAAGAGATTGCATTGGCGAGTCTGGTTTTTATACTAAAGATCCTGCTGTGTTTTTATAGTTTTTATTTTATTTTTTTTTTATGGCCTTATATACAAGTCATGACCCTGCAAAGAATGTTTCTTAACATTTCTCCCAGGAAAATCCAATTTAGCTTTGTGTTTGTATGTTTTATTGTCAGTCTTCTGACAAAGTCACTGGCAGAATACTGGAGGAGAGATATGCTTCACTGAGGCTATTAGCTTCAGTGATGTGAAACATGGAAATTTTCTCCTGCATGGTAGATGCAGAGAGGGTTAATCAGCCTTGTTTGAAAGGGCGTGTTTTATGAGAACCACCATAGAGCGGGTGGGAAGTTGTTCTCCATATCTCCACCTCAGGGTGTGGTCCAGGCTATAAATAGCCAGTCTTTTGAATCTGGAGAGACTTACTCCAGATAGGAACTTGCATGTATTGTGCTGAACTGTGTGTGGTTAACCCTGAGTGTCCTGAACCCAGCCAATATATGGACTGTGCTGCATCTTTATATATATTTTTTTCCGTTATGCCGAATGGGCTGTATTTACCTTATGAATTCTAGGCTGGTTTATAACGTTTTATTAAACCAACTCGAAAACTTAAAGAGACAGTGTTCCATGTCTACCTCCATGTACAGCTGAGCAAGCCATTTTATCAGAGTCCGTAAAAGTGGCTTAATACTCTGACAACATTGTTCACAGATACGGTATGTCAGCAACCAACTGTGAATATATTTGAACACACAACTGCCAGACTTTAAATGGAGTGTAATACTTGACACGCTCCCAAAAATGTAAGGATTATTACCGCAGTAATATGGTATAACGTCTGATGACCACAGCTTTAGGAAGTGGTCTTATAGCTGTGGTATTGGTCAGCGATAAAGTGTGAATAGGATGAACAACACCAAAGTGGTAGACTTTAAATGGAGGGTAATATTTGGCACGCTCCACAAAATGTCTGTATTATTACCACAGTAATATGGGGTCACATCCGATGATGGAAAAGTTTCTACTTCTACAATACAGCAATGCAAATAAAACAAAATAAAAATCTGTCTGAATTCTGCTAACAAGCAAATAGATCAGTAAAATGGTGTACTATATCACTTTTTAAGCAAAACAATCAGGATTAAGAGCAACAAAAATAGCCCTGTTATCTAAGGCTACGGATATCTGTAACAGCAGCAGAGCAGACAGAATGTGCAATGGACCCTATTCTGCTGTTTACAGTGTCCACAAACTCTGCCTGCATAGCTCCTGCTGTCATCTGGATTTATATATGCAGCTGGATTAGTCCTCAGGACTGTTAGTTCAGATGGATATATATCTTACTGTGGAATACCTATACCTAATTATTACACCGTCAATTCTATCCCTCACTCAGCAGCACCTCTCCCTACTCTGCCTGTTTCCAGGGTAAACTGTGCCAAGCATAGGGACACTGGGTCTTATATACATCCGATGACGCTATGCTGCCAGCCTTCACTGTTATGCCACAATCAACATGGCTACGGCATTGCAATGCGTGGCAGGCAATCCCTTCATGTTAATTGGCTGTCTAAAGAGCGCCCAACATGCGGGGCTGGGACCCGATTTCCCTCAGGAGTATCTCGGAAATACTCACCAAGCATGTTAAGCAGTGAGATGCTCGTGCAAGTACCGAGCAGTGGCGAGGACGCTCACTCATCACTAGTGGAGACCCAATCAGGAGTTTCCATATTTCCAAAAACTAGTGTCAGACACCACCGAGGTGGCATCAATTTCAGTAGAGTAGAACTAGTATAATGGGAACCGACACCTCTTCCACTACAGCCAACCCAGCAAATGGAGACCCAATCAGGAGTCTCCACATTTGCAAAAATTAGTGGCAGAAACAACTGAAGTAGCATCAATTTTACTACAGTAGAAATAGTATATCTAGAATCAACACCTCTTCCACTACAGCCAACCCAGCAGATGGTGACCCAATCAGGAGTTTCAACATTTCCAAAAATTAGTGGCAGACATCACCAAAATGGCATCAATTTCACTACAATACAAATAATATAATTAGGACTGACACCTCTTCCACTACAGCCAACCCAGCAGATGGGGACCCAATCAGGAGTCTCCACATTTATAAAAATTTGTGGCAGACACCACCGAAGTGGCATCAATTTCACTACAGTAGAAATAGTATAATGGGAACCCACACATCTTCCACAACAGCCAACCCAGGAGATAGAGACTCAATCAGGCCTCTCAACATTTCCAAAAACTAGTGGCAGACACCACCAAAGTGGCATCAATTTCACTACTGTAAAAATAGTATAATAAGAACATAACCTCTTCCAACCCAGCTTATGCACACCCAACCTGGAGTGTTTCGGCCTAACACCACCAAAGTGGCATCAATTTCAGTAGCGTACAACTAGTATAATTGGGACCGACACCTCTTCCACTACAGCCAACCCAGCAGATGGGGACCAAATCAGGAATCTCCACATTTCACTACTTTACAAATAGTATAATTATGATTGACACCTCTTCCACTACAGCCAACTCAGTAGAGGAAGACACAACCAGGAGTGTTCACATTCCCTAAATTAGGGTCTGACACCACCATAGTGGCATGAATTTCAGTAGAGTAGAACTAGTATAATGGGTACCCACACGTCTTCCACTACAGCCAACCCAGCAGATGGAGACCTAATCAGGCGTCTCGACATTTCTAAAAACTAGTGGCAGACACCACCAAAGTGGCATCAATTTCACTACAGTAGAAATAGCTTAATGAGGATTGACACCTCTTCCACTACAGCCAACCCAGCAGATGGAGACCCAAGTAAGAGTCTCTACATTTTTAGTGGCAACACCACCAAAGTGGTATCAATTTGACTACTGTAGAAATGAGGTAATAAGGACCGACACCGCTTCCACTACAGCCAAGCCAGCAGATGGAGACCCAGTCAGGAGACTCCACATATCCAAAAATTAGTGGCAAACACAACCAAAATGGCATCAATTTCACTGCAGTGCAAATAGTATAATTAGGACTGATACCTCTTCCACTATAGCCAACCCAGCAGATGGAGACCCAATCAGGAGTTTCCACATTTCCAAAAGTTAGTGGCAGACACCACCAAAATGGCATCAATTTCACCACAGTACAAATAGCATAATGATGAACAGCCAGTTTTCTTCGGCACTTTGTCAACACTCACCATAGCGATTGGGTAGAACTTCCGCCTTAGGCCGAGTATTCTTATAACAACCATGTGAGTGAGTCCTCTGCTAAGTCTCCGCTTTTTGTGGTTTACGGTCAACACCCCCGAATTCCGTTTCCCGTCTCTTCCTCAGTGGACAATCCTGCCGCAGAGTGTCTTGTCAGTGACTTTTCGGTGATTTGGGAAGACACTAGAGCTGCACTTCTACAGTCCTCTGAGCGGATGAAGAGAAACGCTGATAAGAGACGTCTGGATCCGCCTCATCTACGTCTGGGAGACAAGGTCTGGCTTTCCTCTAAGTATGTTTGCCTCAAGATGCCTTCTTACAAGGTGGGTCCTCGATTCATTTGCCCGTTCAAGATTCTGAGCCAAATTAATCCGGTGGCATACAAGCTGAAACTTCCTGGCTCATAACGGATCCACAACTCCTTCCATGTATCACTCCTCAAGCCTGTTGTCCTCAATCCTTTCTCTCATTATCTGGGTACAGCTCCAGTTCCAGTCAGCGCTGAGGACGTTTATGAGGTAGAGAACATTCCGGCTACCAAGAGGGTAAGAGGAAAAACCTTTTTTCTTGTGGATTGGAAGGGGTTTGGTCCTGAGGAGAGGTCTTGGCAGCCCAGGGAGAACATACATACTCCTCCTCTTCTTGAAAAAATTCTTGGGGGCTTGAAAAAGAGGGGGCGTAAAGGGGGGGGTACTTTAGCATCGGCGTCTCTGACTCCTGCCGGTCAGAGACGCCGATCCACTCACCACCGCGGCTCCGGTACGGCGTTCCGCTCCCCCCTTGGCCTCATCACAGCGTCTGTCCGGGGTGCGCGCACCGCGCTTAGATCCCCAGTCTCTGAACTTGGGGCACGCGCGCGCTCCCTTCCTCTTAAAGTGGGCGCCCGCGCCATCCTAAAACCAGTGGCACTGTGGCACCAGACTTAGTAACCCGGGTATGTGCTCCTCCACATTTTGGTCATGATCCTGCCCTATTTCGGGGCTTCATTAATCAGTTTTCACTTCACTTTGAGCTCCTGGCGCACCAGTTCACCTTCGACAGGGCCAAGGTGGCATTCATCATGTCGAACTTCACCTGAGTGACGTTGGCGTGGCTTAACCCTCTGTGGGAGAGAGGGGATCCTCTGGTGTCCGTCCTCCAGGCTCTTCTCGCGGCTTTCCGGAAGGTGTACGATGAGCCCAGACAAAAATCTTCGACTGCCTCCTCTCTTCTCTGTTATGATCTGCTACAGGGACTAAGGAAAGACAGGAGATCTGTCCCTACAATAGAACTAAACTAGATCCCTACGATGTAACGGGGAACCTGATCCTGCGATCAGACCCGCTAAAGTCCTCGGCTAGTCTGTACGAAGACCTATAGATGTGAGGGAGGGATCCCTACAAGAACTAGGGACTGGGATAAGTTGGACACCTCCTAGCAGAAATAGTAGCAGTCAAAGACAAACACACAACAAAAAGCATAGAGGTCAGAAGACCTAGCAAAACTAGCAGAGAACGGCAACAGAGCACCAAGCTAGCTCAGGAGTAGTAAATACAATGAAGTCCAGCAAGGCCAGGAGGGCGGAGCCAGATTAAATAGGCAAAAATGGTCATGTGACCAGCAAACTAAAAAAAAACTAACAGGAGAGTTCTAACAGTACCCCCTCTTCTAAGAGGATCCTCCGGATCCCCTAGGCCCAGGCTTACCAGGAAACCTCCTGTGAAACGCTCTGACAAGTCTGGAAGCAGAAACATCATCCGCCCTCACCCATGAGTTATCCTCAGGTCCGAAACCCTTCCAAGCGACGAGATACTGCAAACTCCCTCTATACCGTCTGGAATTTAGGATGCGGGAAATTGCATATTCCCCGTCCTCCACCACCGGAGGAACAGTGGCAGAGGCATCACCATCCAACACATCAGCTTTTTTCAACAGAGAAACATGAAACACCGGGTTAATCTTCCAGGAGGTAGGAACCTCCAACCTAACAGCAGATTGGTTAACTATCTGAAGCACCTTAAAGGGCCCTACGAACTTGGGACCCAATTTTTTAGAAGGAATCCTCAATCGCAGATTCTTAGAGGACAACCAAACCATGTCACCAACAGCAAACAAAACCTCTTGCCGTTTCCTATCAAAGTACCTCTTAGATTTTTTGTTAGCCTCCTGAAGATTAGCATGCACATCCGTCCAAACTCTCTCCAAATCACCGGAAAAACTCTCCTCCTCAGGCACAGCCGAAACCAATTTGGAGAATGACCCAAAAGACGGATGTCTCCCAGAACAACAAAAAAAAGGTGAACACCCAGCAGAAGAGGATGTATGGTTGTTAAGAGCAAATTCAGCAAGTGGCAGAAACTCAGACCACCCCTCCTGATTGTCTGCCACAAAACAACGCAAGAACTGCTCAACATCCTGGTTCTTCCTTTCTGTCTGGCCATTAGACTCAGGATGATATCCGGATGAAAACGACAAATGAACTCCCAACCTGTCACAAAAGGCACGCCAAAAACGAGCCACGAACTGAGGTCCCCTATCAGAAACAATGTCAGTAGGAACACCATGTAGTCTGACAATTTCCTTGACAAAGGCCTTAGCGAGTGTCTTAGCGCAAGGAAGTTTGATGAAGGGAACCAAGTGACACATCTTGCTAAAACGGTCCACGACCACCCAGATGACCGTGAAACCTTCAGAGGGGGGAAGGTCAGTAATAAAGTCCATAGCCAGATGTGTCCAAGGTGCACTAGGAACCTCCAGAGGGCAAAGCAACCCCGCAGCAGGAGCATGCGAAGACTTGGATCTAGCACACACAGTACATTGGCGCACCCACTTAATGACTTCCTTCTGCCATCCAGGCCACCAAAAACTGCGACCCACAAGTCTCTTGGTCTCAGAAATTTCTGGATGACCTGCCAACCGAGACTCATGACACTCAACAAACAAATCTCTCCTAAAGGTCCTAGGCACAAACAACCTCCCATGGGGAGTGTTAGATGGGGCATTCTCCTGAGCTTTAAGTATCTCATCCTCCAAAACGGAGTCCAAAGCAGCAATCACAACACCTTCTTGTAAAATGCTCACCTCTTCCTCCTCAACACCGACCATGGGAGAAAAGCTGCGAGACAAAGCATCCGCTTTAACATTCTTGGTACCCGGGATGTAAGTAACGGAAAATTTAAACTGCGAGAAAAAAAGTGCCCACCTAGCCTGGCGGGCATTCAAGCGCTTGGCAGCATCAAGATAGATCAGATTTTTATGATCAGTGAAAACCTGAATGGGAAATTCAGCACCTTCCAAGAGGTGACGCCAGTGTTCAAATGCGAGTTTAATCGCCAGCAATTCCCGATTACCAATATCGTAATTAAGTTCAGTCTCAGAAAAATTTTTTGAAAAAAAGGCACAGGGATGTACTCCATCCTTGCTTTCCTGAGACAACACCGCACCGACCCCCACCGAAGAAGCATCAACCTCAACCAAAAACGGCTTAGTCACATCAGGCTGCATAAGGATGGGAGCAGAGGTGAGCCTCTCCTTTAGAAACACAAAAGCTTCAATGGCCTCAGAAGTCCACTGAACCGCATTAGCACCTTTCCTGGTGAGATCGGTCAGCGGTTTGACAATAATAGAAATTTTTTTTATGAATTTTCTGTAATAATTGGCGAAACCCAAAAACCTCTGTATCGATTTCAAACCAATAGGCCTAGGCCATTCCTGCACAGCTTGAACTTTAACCGGGTCCATCTCAAAACCTTAACTGGAGATAATGTAGCCCAAAAAACTAATTCTCTGTACAGCGAACTCACATTTCTCCAGCTTAGCAAAAAGCGAATTGTCCATTAATAACTGTAATACCTCACGTACGCTCCGCCAATGAGACTCCAGATCAGGCGAATAAATCAGAATGTCATCCAAATACACAACCACATTTTTGCCAATTAAAGGTCTAAGGATGTCATTAATAAGATTCTGAAAAAATGCTGGAGCATTGGTAAGACCAAAAGGCATCACCAGATTCTCAAAATGACCCACAGGAGTGTTAAAAGCAGTCTTCCATTCATCACCCTCCTTCATGCGCAACAAATTGTATGCCCCCCGGAGATCAATTTTAGAGAACCACTTGGCCCCCACTAACTGGTTAAATAAATCAGGAATCAATGGCAGTGGGTAAGGATTGCGTACAGTAATTTTATTAATCTCACGAAAGTCCAGACAAAGACGTAAACCGCCATCTTTTTTTTTTACAAAAAAAAATCCAACAGCCACAGGAGACTTGGAAGGCCTAATGTGACCGGCGGCCAAGCTTGTCTGTATGTATTCCTCCAAAGCCTTTCTCTCAGGAATAGTAAGATTAAATAAACGACTTTTAGGAAGAGTCGCTCCAGGGACAAATTCAATGGTACAATCATAGTCTCTAAGGGGAGGCAAAATTTGTGACTCCTCCTCAGAAAAAACTCTCCAAAAATCCTGAATAGGTACAGGTAGTTCCCCTTTATCCACAGCAGCAATGCGCCCGTTACAACACTTGTCATAACACTTAGGGCTCCAGGACTTAATTTCATTGGTAGACCAATCCAGTACAGGATTGTGCAATTTTAACCAGGGTAACCCCAATATTACTGGAGAAGGCAAATTATCCAATACCACCAAATCCAAATTCTCTTGATGAATACCATTAATAGTGAGGGGAAATTCACAGACCTTATGAGTAACACTCTTCAAGGGAGAGCCATCAACAGAAACCACAGCAATAGGGGATGACAAAGTTTTAGGTTCTAATCTAAGTTTTTCCAAGAATCCCCCATCAATCACATTCAGAGTAGAACCACAATCCACAAATACCCGAAATTCAATTAATTCATCCTGAGCAGCAGTAGTGGCAGATAGGAATACTCCCTTAGAATTTAAACAGGCTATACGTGCATGACTGACCATTTTTTTTTTCTTTCTTCATACGAAGCACACAGTTCTTAATAAAATGACCAGAATTTCCGCAATAGAAGCACAAGCCTTCAGAAAGCCTGCGGTCTTTTTCCTGAGAGCGGGGTGCCATCGCCCCAATCTCCATCGGCTCTCCATTGTCAGCACAGACCCTCTCAGGACTCGGAGCTGACATAGAAGAGGATTTGCTCTCATTAACCCTTGCACGCAGTCTCCTGTCCACCCGTATAGCTAATTGCATTGCCTCCTGCAAGTTTCCAGGTGTGGGATAAGCAATCAGTAAATCCTTAACCCTTTCACCTAGCCCTGCAAGAAACAAGCTTTTCAAAGCTGAATCGTTCCACCCCACCTGGGCAGACCACCGACGGAAGTGAGAACAATATTTTTCCACATTACCTGATCCCTGCCTCAGATGTCTCAATTCAGACTCAGCAGATGAGACACGATCAGGATCATCGTACAAGAAACCCAAAGCAGAAAAAAAACTATCCACTGATCTAAAGCACGGATCACTAGGTTGGAGAGAGAAGACCCATCCCTGAGGATCTTTGCGCAAAAGTGACATTATGAACCCTATACACTGTGATTCATCACCAGAGGATCCGGGTCTCAAACGAAAATACAATAAACAAGCATTTTTAAAAGAAAAAAAATCTTGTTGTTCGCCAAAAAATAAATCAGGCAGACGTACCTTTGGTTCCATAAAATGTGCTCCAGAACAGCTACTCACGTGTTGTTGGAGCTTGGCCACCTCCAGAGAGAGTCCCTGCAAGCGTTGAGCCAAATCTTGAACCGAGACCATGATGGAAAACTGGAGGTCTTTCCTTAGAGAAAAATTTTTTTTTTCTTTTAAGGCTGGACTTACTGTTATGATCTGCTACAGGGACTAAGGAAAGACAGGAGATCTGTCCCTACAATTGAACTAAACTAGATCCCTACGATGTAACGGGGAACCTGATCCTGCGATCAGACCCGCTAAAGTCCTCGGCTAGTCTGTACGAAGACCTATAGATGTGAGGGAGGGATCCCTACAAGAACTAGGGACTGGGATAAGTTGGACACCTCCTAGCAGAAATAGTAGCAGTCAAAGACAAACACACAACAAAAAGCATAGAGGTCAGAAGACCTAGCAAAACTAACAGAGAACGGCAACAGAGCACCAAGCTAGCTCAAGAGTAGTAAATACAATGAAGTCCAGCAAGGCCAGGAGGGCGGAGCCGGATTAAATAGGCAAAAATGGTCATGTGACCAGCAAACTAAAAAAAACCTAACAGGAGAGTTCTAACATTCTCCAACTCCGCCAAGGGAGTCTCTCTGTGGGTCAGTAAGCCATGCGTTTCTGCACCCTCGCATCTGAACTTGCCTGGAACAATGAGGCTCTGGTGTCTACTTTTTGGGAGGGCCTTTCCGGACAGATCAAGGATGAGCTAGCCGGTCGTGACATACCTACCTCTCTGGACGACCTGGTGTCATTAGCTACATAGATCGACATTCGTTTTCAGGAGCGTTCTAAGGAGGCGACCCATGAGAGAAGATCCCTGCGCCTCGCACCAACCTTCCAAAGGCCAGTCTCGCAACCAACATCCCCGCCAGTTTCTTCTCCAGGGTCTATGCAAATAGACCAAGTTAAGATGGTCAAGTGTCGCCAGGAGGCCCGCCGCGCCGAGGGGAGTTGCTTCTACTGTGGCAATATAGAGCATCTAATCCGCTCCTGTCCGGTGAGACCGGGAAACTCCAGTGTCTGGGACCGCTCGGAGAGGTCGTCCTAGGCAAAAGTTCTTGCTCTCTGCCCTTGAATCTGTCCGTTTCGGTTACCAGTGACAAGACCTGCTTCTTCGAGACTGCCTATCTGGATTCTGGAGCCGCTGGGAACCTCATTCAACAGGCCGTTGTGGAGCGATATCAGATTCCTACTATATGTCTGGCTGATCCTTTAGTGGTTTCCTCCATGAACGGAAAGCTTCTCTCTGAGACCATCTTGTTTGTCACTGAGCCTGTAACTCTTCAGGTGGGAATTCTACATTCGGAGAAGATCTCCTTCTACGTGTTGTCCGGTCTCTCTTATCCCCTCTTGCTTGGCCTCCCTTGGTTACAGAGACATAAGCCCATCCTGAATTAGAGATAGGGTGAGGTCAGGAATGTCATAAGTCCTGTCTGGTTCCTGTTCGTCCTGCTCGACCTCTGTCTACTCCAGCTAACCTACCTGGCCTGCCGGCACCCTACTGGTCATATGCGGATGTCTTTGATAAAAAGGAGGCAGAGACACTACCACCTCATAGGCCGTATGATTACACCATCGACCTAATACCTGGTGCTTCACCTCCTCGCTGGCGAATCTACCCCTTGTCATGGCCAAGACCCATGCTATGTCTCTGAGTACATAGAAGAGAATCTTGTTTGGGGATTTATCCAGAAATCCACCTTTCCAACTGGAGCAAGATTCTTCTTCGTCAAAAAGAAAGACGGCTCTCTTTGTCCATATATCGACTATAGGGGCCTAAACCAGATTAACATAAAAAATAAGTACCCCCTGCCTCTCATCTCGGAGTTGTTTGACCGCCTAAAAGGCGCAAAGATCTTCACTAAGCTTGATCTTTGAGGGGCATACAATCTGGTCCAGATTCGCCAGGGAGACGAGTACCATGTGATGCCCTTCGGTCTCTGTAATGCTCCAGCCATCTTGGAGGAGTTAGTGAACAACATCTTCCGAGATCTCCTGTATTCCTGCGTGGTTGTGTACCTGGATGATATCTTGGTGTTCTCTACTGATCTGCCCTCTCATCGGAGGGATGTTCGTCAGGTACTGCTGAGGCTCCATAAGAATCGCCTGTATGCTAAGTACGAAAAATCCGTCTTTGAGCAGACCTCCCTACCATTTTTGGGGTATATCATCTAAGAGACCGGACTGCAGATGGATCCCGAGAAGGTGTCTGCCATCTTAAAGTGGCCCCGACCTGAGGGGTTGAAGACTATTCAGCGGTTTCTGGGATTCGCTAACTATTACCGCCTCTTCATTCCTCATTTCTCCTCCCGGACTGCTCCCATCTCTGCTCTCACCCGTAAAGGGGCAAATCACAGGGAATGGACTTCCGACGCGGAAAGTGCCTTTGCCTCTCTTAAGCAAGCTTTCTCCTCTGCTCCAGTGCTACGACGTCCAGATTGCAATAAACAGTTCTTCTTGGAGGTTGATGCCTCTTCCTCCGGGACAGGAGCAGCGCTCACCCAGAAATCCTCGTCCGGACGAATGGTGACCTGCGGCTTATTCTCCAAACTCTTTTCTCCGACCGAGCGCAATTACTCCATAGGAGATCGAGAACTGCTGGCCATCAAATTAGCTTTGGAGGAGTGGCGCTACTTGCTTGAAGGGGCCCTGGATTCGGTGGCCATCTACACTGACCATAAAAACCTCGCTTACTTGCAGACCGCCCAAAGGCTAAATCCGTGTCAAGTCAGATGGTCTCTGTTCTTTGTTCATTTCAGCTTTACTCTCCATTACCGCCCGGCAGACAAGAATATTAAAGCTGACGTTCTATCCCGCTCTTCTCTGTCTGCTGACCCAGAGGAGGAGCCTCTACACACCATTGACAAGAATAAACTTCATAAGGGGAGGTTCCCCCCACCCATGAGACCTATTGTCTCTGGGATAGGGTCATATAGTGAACATTTGTCCGAATGGGTGGACTCTCTTTTGCAGCCGGTGGTACAAATTTGTCCAGGCTATATAAAGGATACAAATCACTTGTTAACCCTTTTGGAACGGGTTGTATGGGAGGAAAAACACACATGGGTTGCATGTGATATTGAATCCTTTTATTCTTGTATTCCACATGCCTTGGGAATAAAAGCGGTCTCTGAGATGTTGCAGAAATATTCGAATTATTCCCCAGACTTGATTTCCTTTGTTTGTTTGGCACTTGACTTCCTATTAAGCCATAACTATTTTCTGTATGATAATAAATATTTTTTACAATGCTGGGGTGCCTCAATGGGCGCAAAATTTTCCCCTTCTTTTGCTAATTTGTTCGTTTCTTGGTGGGAAGAGTCAAGTATTTTTTCAGCTGACAACCCTTTCCAATACAGTATATCACATTACTAGATGGTGGCCCGATTCTAGCGCATCAGGTATTCTAGAACATGTATGCGGCCGATCGGGCGCAATTAGCTAAGCGGTGTTTAAATTTGGCGCCAAAATCGCTGATTGATCGCGGCCGGCGGCCTCGACCAATCAGCAGAGCGTTGTTTAAATCTGGCGCTAATCTCGCTGATTGGTCGCAGCTGGCGGCCGCGACCAATCAGTAGAACGGGGTTTAAATTTGGCGCAAATCTCGCTGATTGATCGCGGCCGGCTGCCGCGACCAATCAGCAGAGCGGTGTTTAAATTTGGCGCCAATCAGCAGAGCTTTGTATAAATTTGGTGCCAATCTCGCTGATTGGTCGCGGCTGGCGGCGGCAACCAATCAGCAGAGCGGTGTTTAAATTTTGCGCCAATAATGCTGATTGGTCGCGGCCGGCGACCGCGACCAATCAGCAGAGCAGCGTTTAAATTTTGCGCCAAAATCGCTGATTGGTCGCGGCTGGCAGCCACGACCAATCAGCAGAGCGGGGATTAAATTTGCCACCCATATCGCTGATCGGTCGTGGCCGGCCACCGCAACCAATCACCAGAGCGGGGTTTAAATTTGGCGCCAATAATGCTGATTGGTCGCGGCCGGCGACCGCGACCAATCAGCAGAGCAGCGTTTAAATTTTGCGCCAAAACCGCTGATTGGTCGCGGCTGGCGGCCGCGACCAATCAGCAGAGTGGGGTTTAAATTTGGCGCCAATAATGCTGATTGTTCGCGGCTGGCCACCGCGACCAATCAGCAGAGTGGGGTTTAAATTTGGCGCCAAAATCGCTGGTTGGTCGCGGCTGGCCACCGCGACCAATCAGCTGAGCGGCGTTTAAATTTTCCTTCCATATCGCTGATCGGTCGCGGCCGGCCACCGCGACCAATCAGCAGAGTGGCGTTTAAATTTGCCGCGCATATCACTGATTGGTCGCGGCCTGCCACTGCGACCAATCAGCAGAGCGGCGTTTAAATTTTCCTTCTATATCACTGATTGGTCGCGTGCGTCGACCGCGACTAATCAGCGTCGTATTATTGAGGACCGGGGAGCGGCGCTGCTTGTGCGGCTACTTCCGCTGCGAGAAGCCGGGAGATGAGCGGCTGCTCGCAGCAGAAGCATCCCGACCGGCGGCGCCGCTCCCCGGTCCTCCGTTCACACTTGCCGTCCGGAGATCAGCGGGCCAAGCCGCTGATCTCCCGACGTTAGCAGCATGGAGGTGAGCGGCGCCGCCTGTCGGGGTACTTGTGCTGCCAGCAGCGGGGAGATGAGCAACTAGCGCCGCTCATCTCCCGGCTGCATCGCCGCTGACCTCCGTGCGGCAGATGAGCCGCTAACGGCCGCCATCTTTTTTTGAAATCCCACGTCGCTGATTGGCCGCGGCCGGACCAATGAGCGACGCGGGACTTCCTTGACAGACAGCGGCTGGACCAATGAGCGACGCGGGATTTCCTGGACAGACAGACAGACAGACAGACAAACGGGATAAGACAATTATATATATAGATGCTAGATATATGGACGATATGATCATTCTGTGGTCCACAGACGTTGCCAATGTTCCCCAATTTATGGAATATGTTAATGCCAACAATTGCAATCTTTTTTTTACTTACAGGTGCAGTAAGGCAGAGATTAGTATTTTGGATTTAAAAATTTCTGCAAATGTATCTGATGGTAAAGTAAAAACATCGACTTTTCGTAAAGAAACCATGGGAAATACTATCCTCAGAGCTGATTCTTGTCATCCAAGACACGTAAGGGTTAATATTCCAAGGGGTGAGATGTATAGATCTAAAAGAAACTGCAGTGACCACGAATGTTATATCCAGGAGAGAAATGATATCTGCAGTAGACTCAAAGAAAGAGGTTATCAGGACTGGTCTCTTACCAGAGCAATTAAATCAGTGGAAAAAATTCCCCGGTCAGATATGGTGGGCAAGTGTAAAAATCAGCAGAGACGGAAAAATAATAAAAAAACGGTATTTGTAGCAACATGCAGCAAGGAATATAGTCAGATTGAATCAATTATTAAAAAATATTTGCCAATGTTAAAAAGTGACCAAATCTTAGATAACATTCTGAAGGAAGGCTGCTTATTTTCAACTAGGAAAGCTCCAACTTTGTCCAATATTTTATCACCAAGTTTGGTGATGACAGGTTTGGGAAATAGAACATGGCTATCTACAAGGGTTTTTTTTTAAATGTGGTAATAATAAGTGTGGTACATGTAGATATGCAGTGAATACTAAACAATTTCAGAAAATAGCGAAACCAGAAATGTTTAAAATTCAGAATTTTATCCACTGCAGAAGCTCATATGTCATTTATATAATTACCTGCAATGTCTGTAATCTCTCATACATAGGCTGCACTACGAGGAAATTGCGACATCGTATTAACGAGCATCTTCGTGATTCAGTGAACGGCGAAGCCTGTAATCCATCCAATGTATCCAAGCATTTTTTTCAAGTACATGGAGGAGATCTGAGGGGTTTCCCATTCTTTGGGATACAAAGAGTCAACAAGCCTAGGAGAGGTGGGGCTTGGAGACAGAAACTCCTGAGTCAGGAAACCTATTGGATTCTGATGAAGGAGACCGCCCACCCCACCAGCCTGAATAAACGCTCGGATTTGATTCTATTCTATTAAAACTGTTCACGAATCACATTTATAGCACCTTGTTACAATATTGTAATTTGTTTTTAAACTTGTATATGTGTTTTGCATTGGCATTTTAAAATGTGTTTGATACAGAGGTTTTGTAAGTCATGTGACAAGGGAGGCGGGACATGTTTGCCCGGCTATTTTAAAATCCCCATGCCACAGCCATACAGCTAGGTTATGATTAAGGGGCACACATAGCCCTGAAACGCGTAAACCAGTGTCCTGGGACCTTGCTGTATTAAGCCCTCCACCTTCAAAAATGTATGCCTGTGTTTTTATACCTAAGAATTTTTTGGAACAAAGCTTTGGAACATATTGCTTTGGTACCGGATTTCTTCATATTTCTATTGGACTCTTCGAGGATTGCAGCCAGGCACAAAGGGACAGATGAGCAGGAAAAAAACCTTTTCCTTTATTTATGATTGGCCCTCCAGAATAATGACTGTTGCTCCGTTTGACTCTGGGGTCATTCTTCCAAACTGGCTGGTCATGCCGGCCAGAGTAAGACGCTTCTGCTTATTGCCCGACATTATTGGTGGCCCACCCTGCGCATGGATGTTGCGGATTTTTTCGCGGCTTGTTCCTCCTGTGCCCGTAAGAAGATACCTAGGCACCTTCCAGCTGGTCGTCTTCTTCCTCTCCCCGTGCCTTCTGCTCCTTGGCAACACATTGCTATGGACTTCATCACTGATCTTCCGGTATCTGCCGGTTCTACCGTTATATGGGTGGTCGCTGACCGCTTCTCCAAGATGGCCCACTTCATTCCTTTGCCTGGTCTTCTGTCCACACCTGTGCTGGCTAAGGACTTCATCCGTTACATCTTTCGTCTCCACAGCTTACCCCTCCACATTGTCTCGAACAGAGGAGTTCAGTTCACTTCTCGCTTCTGGAGAGCCATGTGCAAGCTGCTGGATGTCGCTTTGGACTTTTCTTCGGCCTATCATCCTCAGTACAATGGTCAAGTGGAACATATTAATCAGATCCTCACCATTTTTCTTCGGCACTTTGTCAACGCTCACCATAGCGATTGGGTAGAACTTCCGCCTTAGGCCGAGTATTCTTATAACAACCATGTGAGTGAGTCCTCTGCTAAGTCTCCGTTTTTTGTGGTTTAAAATCAACACCCCCAAATTCCGTTTCCCGTCTCTTCTTCAGTGGACAATCCTGCCGCAGAGTGTCTCGTCAATGACTTTTCGGTGATTTGGAAAGACACTAGAGCTGCACTTCTACAGTCCTCTGAGCGGATGAAGAGACACGCCGATAAGAGACGTCTGGATTCGCCTCTTTTCCGTCCGGGAGACAAGGTCTGGCTTTCCTCTAAGTATGTTTGCCTCAAGATGCCTTCTTACAAGTTGGGTCCTCGATTCATTTGCCCGTTCGAGATTCTGAGCCAAATTAATCCGGTGGCGTACAAGCTGAAACTTCCTGCCTCATAACGGATCCCCACCTCCTTCCATGTGTCACTCCTCAAGCCTGTTGTCCTCAATCCTTTCTCTCATTATCCGTGTACAGCTCCAGATCCAGTCAGCGTTGAGGACGTTTTTGAGGTAGAGAACATTCTGGCTACCAAGAGGGTAAGAGGAAAAACCTTTTTTCTTGTGGATTGGAAGGGGTTTGGTCCTGAGGAGAGGTCTTGGCAGCCCAGGAAGGACATACATGCTCCTCCTCTTCTTGAAAAGTTTCTTGCGGGCTTGAAGAAGAGTTGGGGGTACTGTAGTGTCGGCATCTCTGCCTCCTGCCCGTCAGAGACGCCGATCTACTCACCACCGCGGCTCTGGTCCGGCGTTCCGTGCTCCTCCGCCCGGCCTCATCACAGCGCCTGCCCGCGGCGCGCACACCGTGCATAGATCCCCAGTCTCTGTACTTAGGGCACGCGCGCGCTCCCTTCCTCTTAAAGGGGACACGCACACCGTCCTAAAAAGTCCCCGGCCAATAGCCGGAGTACTGCCCCTACTTACAACCCCTCCTCCATAATGGAGGTGCCTGTGCAAAGTTGTTCTTTGTGTGCTAACACTCTCCCCAGCCCTCAGGTTCCAATGCCCGCCAGCCTGTCTATCAGCCGTGCCCACCTGTCTGTCTATCAGCTGTGCCCGCTGTTAAATAATAATTATGGATATTCATTTTATTCTTAATTCTGAATTCTGTACCATACATTGCATAAGATGGCATCAGCCTCGTGCTAGGGTTTCTAGATGACATGCGCTATTTGTGTGTGTATGTTTTGTTCACTACCATATGCGGAATAACAGGTGCTATAAAAGCCCATGTTAGAGACAGGGGGGCTCTTGCAATTCCACAGGACACAGGACAAGGATCTGTGTGTAAACCAGCTGCTGATGTAGGCCCAAGGAAACACGTTCTTTACCCGGACACATGGTGTCATCTTGACACATGTGCTGGACACAGACAGACGCAATCTACCATCCAGGATCCCAGGAAAATATTATTGTGAATCTCAACAATTAAGCTAATTATGGACAAATGGACAATGACTTTGTAACTAGCTATTGTATTTACCTTCTGCAATCATTCTTTTTAATGGACAACCCGAGAATAAATAGATACATTTTTTTTTAAAGAATATCTTGATATTGATACTTTGAGTGTTAGAACTCCTCTTGTTAGGTTTTTTTCTAGTTTGCTGGTCACATGACCTTTTTTGCCCATTTAATCCGGCTCCGCCCTCCTGGCATTGCTGGACTTCATTGTAATTTCTACTCTTGAGCTAGCTTGGTGCTCTGTTACCTTTCTCTGTCAGTTTTGCTAGGTCTTCGGACCTTTATGTTCTATGTTGTTTGTTTGTCTTATTTCTGCTACAATTTCTGCTAGGAGGTGTCCATCTTTCTCCCAGTCCCTAGTTCTTGTAGGGATCCCTTCCCTCACATCTATAGGTCTTCGTTCAGACTAGCCGAGGACTTTAGCGGGTCTGATCGCAGGATCATGTTCCCCGTTACATCGTAGGGATCCAGCTTAGTTCCATTGTAGGGACAGATCTCCTGTCTTTCCTTAGTGCTTGTAGCAGATCATAACAGTAAATCCAGCCCAAAAATTTCTCTAAGGAAAGACCTCCAGTTTCCATCATGGTGTCGGTTCAGGATTTGGCTCAATGCCTGCAGGGACTCTCTCTGGAGGTGGCCAAGCTCCAACAACACGTGAGTAGCTGTTCTGGAGCACATTTTGTAGAGCCAAAGGTACGTCTGCCTGATCTATTTTTTGGTGAACAACAAGATTTTTTTTCCTTTAAAAATGCTTGTTTATTGTATTTTCGTTTAATACCCGGATCCTCTGGTGATGAATCACAGCGCATAGGGTTCATAATGTCACTTTTGCGCAAAGAACCTCAGGGATGGGCCTTTTCTCTCCAACCTAGTGATCCGTGCTTTAGATCAGTGGATAGTTTTTTTTCTGCTTTGGGGTTGTTGTATGATGATCCTGATCGTGTCTCATCTGCTGAGTCTGAATTAAGACGTTTGAGGCAGGGATCAGGTAATGTGGAAAATTATTGTACTCACTTCCGTCGGTGGTCTGCTCAGGTTGGGTGGAACGATTCAGCTTTGAAAAGTTTGTTTCTTGTGGGGCTAGGTGAAAGGGTTAAGGATCTGCTGATTGCTTATCCTTCACCTGGAAACTTGCAGGAGGCAATGCAATTAGCTATACGGGTGGACAGGAGACTGCGTGCAAGGGTTAATGAGAGTAAATCCTCTGCCATGTCAGCTCCAAGTCTTGAGAGGGTCTGTACTGATATCGGAGAGCCGATGGAGATTGGGGCGATGTCACCCCGCTCTCAGGAAAAAGACCGCAGATTTTCTGAAGGTTTGTGCTTTTATTGCGGAAAATCTGACCATTTCATTAAGAACTGTGTGCTTCATATGAACAAAGAAAAAAAAAGGTCAGTTACGCTCGTATAGCCTGTTTAAATACTAAGGGTGTACTTCTTTCTGCTACTACCACTGCTCAGGAAGAATTAATTGAATTTCGGGTATTTGTGGATTGTGGTTCTACTCTGAATGTGATTGATGGGGGATTCCTGGAAAAACTTAAATTAAAACCCAAACCTTTGTCATCCCCTATTGCTGTGGTTTCTGTCGATGGCTCTCCCTTAAAGAGTGTTACTCTCAAGGTCTGTGAATTTCCCCTCACTATTAATGGTATTCACCAAGAGAATTTGGATTTGGTAGTATTAAATAATTTGCCTTCTCCAGTAGTGTTGGGGCTACCCTGGTTAAAATTGCATAATCCTGTACTGGATTGGTCTACCAATGAAATTAAGTCCTGGAGCCCTAAGTGTTATGACAAGTGTTGTAACGGGCGCATTGCTGCTGTGGATAAAGGGGAATTACCTGTACCTATTCAGGATTTTTGGAAAGTTTTTTCTGAGAAGGAATCGCAAATTTTGCCTCCTCATAGAGACTATGATTGTACCATTGAATTTGTCCCTGGAGCGACTCTTCCTAAAAGTCGTTTATTTAATCTTACTATTCCTGAGAGAAAGGCTTTGGAGGAATACATACAGACAAGCTTGGCCGCCGGTCACATTAGGCCTTCCAAGTCTCCTGTGGCTGTTGTATTTTTTTTTGTTAAAAAAAAGGACGGCTGTTTATGTCCTTGTCTGGACTTTCGTGAGATTAATAAAATTACTGTATGCAATCCTTACCCACTACCATTGATTCCTGATTTGTTTAACCAGTTAGTGGGGGCCAAGTGGTTCTCTAAAATTGATCTCCGGGGGGCATACAATTTGTTGTGCATGAAGGAGGGTGATGAATGGAATACTGCTTTTAACACTCCTGTGGGTCATTTTGAGAATCTGGTTATGCCTTTTGGTCTTACCAATGCTCCAGCATTTTTTCAGAATCTTATTGATGACATCCTTAGACCTTTGATCGGCAAAAATGTGGTTGTGTATTTGGATGACATTTTGATTTATTCGCCGGATCTGGAGTCTCATTGGCGGAGCGTACGTGAGGTTTTACAGTTATTAATGGACAAGTCGCTTTTTGCTAAGCTAGAGACATGTGAGTTCGCTGTACAGAGAATTAGTTTTTTGGGTTACATTATCTCCAGTGAAGGTTTTGAGATGGATCCAGTTAAAGTTCAAACTGTGCAGGAATGGCCTAGGCCTATTGGTTTGAAATCGATACAGAGGTTTTTGGGTTTCGCCAATTATTACAGAAAATTCATAAAGAATTTTTCTATTATTGTCAAACCACTGACCGATCTCACCAGGAAAGGTGCTAATGCGGTTCAGTGGGCTTCTGAGGCCATTGAAGCTTTTGTGTTTCTAAAGGAGAGGTTCACCTCTGCTCCCATCCTTATGCAGCCTGATGTGACTAAGCCGTTTTTGGTTGAGGTTGATGCTTCTTCTGTGGGGGTCGGTGCGGTGATGTCTCAGGAAAACAAGGATGGAGTACATCCCTGTGCTTTTTCTTCAAAAAAAAATTCTGAGACTGAACTTAATTACGATATTGGTAATCGGGAATTGCTGGCGATTAAACTCGCATTTGAACACTGGCGTCATCTCTTGGAAGGCGCTGAATTTCCCATTCAGGTTTTCACTGATCATAAAAATCTGATCTATCTTGATGCTGCCAAGTGCTTTAATGCTCGTCAGGCTAGGTGGGCACTTTTTTTCTCGCGGTTTAATTTTTCCGTTACTTACATCCTGGGTACCAAGAATGTTAAAGCTGATGCTTTGTCTCGCAGCTTTTCTCCAATGGTCGGTGCTGAGGAGGAGGAGGAGAGCATTTTACAGGAAGGTGTTGTGATTGCTGCTTTGGACTCCGTTTTGGAGGATGAGATTCTTAAAGCTCAGGAGAATGCCCCGTCTAGCACTCCCCATGGGAGGTTGTTTGTGCCTAGGACCTTTAGGAGAGATTTGTTTGTTGAGTGTCATGAGTCTTGGTTGGCAGGTCATCCAGGAATTTCTGAGACCAAGAGACTTGTGGGTCGCAGTTTTTGGTGGCCTGGATGGCAAAAGGAAGTCATTAAGTGGGTGCGTCAATGTACTGTGTGTGCTAGATCTAAGTCTTCGCATGCTCCTGCTGCGGGGTTGCTTTGCCCTCTGGAGGTTCCTAGTGCACCTTGGACACATCTGGCTATGAACTTTATTACTGACCTTCCCCCCTCTGAGGGTTTCACGGTCATCTGGGTGGTCGTGGACCGTTTTAGCAAGATGTGTCACTTGGTTCCCTTCATCAAACTGCCCTGCGCTACGACACTCGCTAAGGCCTTTGTCAAGGAAATTGTCAGACTACATGGCGTTCCTACTGACATTGTTTCTGATAGGGGACCTCAGTTCGTGGGTCATTTTTGGCGTGCCTTTTGTGACAGGTTGGGAGTTCATTTGTCGTTTTCATCCGGATATCATCCTGAGTCTAATGGCCAGACAGAAAGAAAGAACCAGGATGTTGAGCAGATTTTGCGTTGTTTTGTGGCAGACAATCAGGAGGGGTGGTCTGAGTTTCTGCCACTTGCTGAATTTGCTCTTAACAACCATACATCCTCTTCTGCTGGGTGTTCGCCTTTTTTTTGCTGTTCTGGGAGACATCCGTCTTTTGGGTCATTCTCCAAATTGATATGGGCTGTGCCTGAGGAGGAGAGTTTTTCCGGTGATTTGGAGACAGTTTGGACGGATGTGTGTGGTAATCTTCAGGAGGCTAACAAAAAATCTAAGAGGTACTTTGATAGGAAACGGCAAGAGGTTTTGTTTGCTATTGGTGACATGGTTTGGTTGTCCTCTAAGAATCTGCGATTGAGGATTCCTTCTAAAAAATTGGGTCCCAAGTTTGTAGGGCCCTTTAAGGTGCTTCAGATAGTTAACCAATCTGCTGTTAGGTTGGAGGTTCCTACCTCCTGGAAGATTAACCCGGTGTTTCATGTTTCTCTGTTGAAAAGAGCTGAGGTGTCGGATGGTGACGCCTCTGCCACTGTTCCTCCGGTGGTGGAGGATGGGGAATATGAAATTTCCCGCATCCTAAATTCTAGACGGTATAGAGGGAGTTTGCAGTATCTCATCGCTTGGAAGGGTTTCGGACCCGAGGATAACTCATGGGTGAGGGCGGATGATGTTTCTGCTTCCAGACTTGTCAGAGCGTTTCACAGGAGGTTTCCTGATAAGCCCGGGCCTAGGGGATCCGGAGGATCCTCTTAGAAGAGGGGGTACTGTTAGAACTCTCCTGTTAGGTTTTATCTAGTTTGCTGGTCACATGACCATTTTTGCCTATTTAATCCGGCTCCGCCCTCCTAGCCTTGCTGGACTTCATTGTAATTTCTACTCTTGAGCTAGCTTGGTGCTCTGTTACCTTTCTCTGTCAGTTTTGCTAGGTCTTCGGCCCTTTATGTTCTATGCTGTTTGTTTGTCTTATTTCTGCTACAATTTCTGCTAGGAGGTGTCCATCTTTCTCCCAGTCCCTAGTTCTTGTAGGGATCCCTTCCCTCACATCTATAGGTCTTCGTTCAGACTAGCCGAGGACTTTAGCGAGTCTGATCGCAGGATCAGGTTCCCCGTTACATCGTAGGGATCCAGCTTACTTCCATTGTAGGGACAGATCTCCTGTCTTTCCTTAGTGCTTGTAGCAGATCATAACATTGAGAAGTCCTCGATAGAAAAAATATACAGAAATAAGTATTTTTTTACATTGGCGAGCCTTATCCAGTCCTGATTTTTCATGTTTGCATGTGAATTTCCGTCTTGAACAAAGGGGGGAGAGAAGAGATGAGACGAGCTGAACAGCTGTTGTTCACGTGTCAGGAAATCCACTAACTTTGTCACAAGAATCAGAAAGAACCTACAGATTGAGGACTGATCTATTCTCCAGATGGATTGACAGGCACCAGAAGTACTACAAGGCACCAGAATCAGACGAACTGAGGATAAGACGTGCTGATCACCAAAGCTAAGAAATCTGAAGGTAAGCAAAATATGGATATAATTTCTTCTTTTGCTAAACAAAGTAAGATTAACTTCAAAGTTAATGATGAAACTGACTTAAATGTTTTGTGGCTTAGTTTATATAGCAAATGTGAATTTCAGAATTTACAGTTAAATGCTAAGTTGATATCTTTTCAAAGAGACAAAGAAAAATTGAGAAATATTCTACATTTGGTAGATGTATTTCATAGTCTTGTGTTAGAGAAGTCTAAGCTGGACAGATGTGTAGAAGTAGTGTCAAATGGTGATACTAATTCTGAGTGTAATGTGGAAATTGAACAAGAAGTAAGACACATGTCTGTAACTGAAGGTGACCTTGGGTCTGAGGAAGAGACGGACATACAAAAAACTGACATGGGAGGAGACATGAGTGACATACGAGAAACTGACATATCAAATAACTGACGTAGGAGGAGCTGACATACAAGGGCCACTAAAATAGCAGGAAACTTAGAAGCTACCGAGGCCCAACTCCAAATTAAAATGAGGAAAAATTTGCTAAAATTATACAAAATCATGCCAAAATATAATGTCAAAATCCATGTCTGTAGAAATTCAGAGATATTTGAGAGCTTTTCTGATAAGTTTGATTTATCCAATGAGGAGAGGAATCAATTATTTAAAATGTGGATTCCAGTCACATTTTCCAGACTTTTAAATTTAATGCCCTGTGAAAATGACTCTCCTAATGAATGGAAAAATGATTCGGACAGATTAAAATATTTGATTTATTGTGCCACAAAGGATTTTCCAGACATAGATGATCTTCAAAAATTAAGAATTGGTAGGAAAGAATGTACATATACATTCATGTCCATATTTGAATGGTTGTACAAAGCTCTCATCAAAAATGGAAAATTACAACAAATGATAACAACTTTTGTACAAAAATTCAAATTCTTAAATCCAGTATCTCGAGTTATTGCGTCACAAAAAGTTTCTCTATTTAAATGTGCGCAGTTGCTTGATTTTGTTAGAAAACATGAAAATCGTGAAAAGAAAATAAATCAAGCTAAATTTGTAAAACCAGAAAAGGAAAAATATCAGAAGCCAATGAGTCATCCTCAAAATGAAATCTATGAAATACGTAGAAGATTTCATATATGTTATAAGCCATATCAGATGATTCAAAAGTCATTTTTTTCACAGAAAGAGTTAAAACTCAGTCAGAACTGTGACTTCTCTCTAGAAA